>NC_048304.1:119698432-119819972 GCF_013100865.1 Trachemys scripta elegans | reverse complement strand
AACAACAAGGAGTCTGGTGGCACCTTAAAGACTAACAGATTTATTTGGGCATAAGCTTTCGTGAGTAAAAACCTCACTTCTTCGGATGCATAGAGTGCACTCTATGCATCCGAAGAAGTGAGGTTTTTACTCACGAAAGCTTATGCCCAAATAAATCTGTTAGTCTTTAAGGTGCCACCAGACTCCTTGTTGTTTTTGTAGGTTTAAAAGAGACACTCATGCACAGTTCTGGGAGAATAATCCAGTCGTATAGCAATGTTGCACTCATTGTGCAATCTGTGGATCTGAGGATGAGATACAGCCCTAAAACAAAGGACCCTTCTGTGTTGCTTGGCTTCCACTTCTGACCAACACTTAGGGACACGGGTATTTCAATATTTAACTACACATAGGCCAGGAAAAATTTCTACACCATTCCCCCAGCTTCTATCCCACACATCCATTTTTGAGCAGTTGGAGAGCTGGTTGTAATCTTCAAAATTTCAACACCATTTAGAATGTCAGAATTTTGAATTTTAAAATTTTGAGGGAAAAAAGTAGATTAAAAGAATTAAAATAAAAAAAAAAGTCCTGAAAAGTTTGTTTTTTTTCCCCCTCCCTCCCACCAAAGAATTCTACGGGAAACAATTTCCTGGTGATCAGCTGTATTTAATTGTGAGGGTTGTTAAAGGAAAGTGGTGGAATTCTCCTGGTTTCAGTTATTTTATACAGGACAAGGAAAAACAATGGAGAATAAACATGCTGGGGAAAAGAGGACAATTTAGAAGTCCTAATGAGTAGAGGTGGTCAGAAAAATGGAGGTTAATTTCTTCTGAACATTTTGACTTTTCATTAAAAAAAAATTAGAAATCTGACATTTTTCTGGCTCTCAGCAACTAAGAACTTAAACATTTCAGCCAACCTCTTCTCCCCATCCCTCCCCCTAAAAACAAACAAACAAACCACAGTTGGAAAACTGCCAATAAAAAGGAATAAAATCCAAATGAAAATAGAAAAATATTTGGCTGAAAATGTTTGATCGTTTTCCCACCAAAAATTCAAACTTTGGAGGACAGCAACTCTTTCTGGAAAAAGTTTAATTTAGTTGAAAACCCAATTGCCCACTGAACAAAATTTTCCATTAAAACTTTTCAACCCATCTCACTAATGAGGCTTTTCCTGCTCTGGCTTCTATCGGCATGATCTGATATCAATGAAAGGCTTTCCATTGCAGTCAGCAAGCTTTATTTCAGGAACCATGACCAGCTACATATAGCTGGTTGGGAAATCTCGAACAAAATATTTTTTTTTCATCAGGAAACACTAATTTATCAAAACCAAAACTGTTTGCAGGAAAGTGTCAGTTTTGACAAATCTTCCAAATTGAAATAAAAAAAAAAGTTTTGAAATTATTAAAATGTCTCTTTGACATTTTTCAAAGGGAGTTTTATTTTTCAATTCCAAAAGGCTTTTTGTTTTGAAATTTTTGATAATTTATACTAAAAAAATGTTTGTTTTTAAACCGTGGAAATTGAAATATTTCAAAATGATTGAAACAAAACATTTTGATTGACCTGATCCAACCTTTTTTTGATGTATGGGTTTGTGAATTTTTTTTTAAGATTTTGCCTTTGTTCTATCTCAGTGGGGAGAAAAAAAAATCAAAATCCTGGAAACCCTCGCAGGATCAGAAAACGATTCCTGCCCAGCTCTAACAATATGCTTTTTTTGTTATGGTAAAAAGGTGCAAGTGGTAAGAAAAGATTGGCAGAAAGATGCCAAAATAACCACTACATTTTAATACACCCTTTATTCTTTGAAAGGTAAGCAGTCACACACAGTGTCTGTGCAATTTTGCTGTCAACTATTTGGATAATTCATCTCACAAAATTGATTGTATAGCTCACTGCATACGTTGTTAGTCAACAAAATGTACTCTGGCATGCAGTGCAGAGCCTGTAATTATTTGACTGGTGGCCAGCCTCGGTTGCACCCGGGAGCCATAAATAGTATTTAGCGGTTTTATAAAAGCTTTTTAATTTGTTACTCCACAGTTCATTTACATTGTCCACTATATGTCATGGAAAATGCCTCCTCTCTTTGCAGAACATTATGCAGAGCATGGTGTGTGGTATCAAAGTTAGGTTTTTAATGGACTCCAAGGTAGCAGTAGATAGCTAATGCAGGAGGCTGTTAAAGCCAAATTCAAATTAATAGGGTTAGTCTAGATTCACACTTGTTTAACTCCAATCAGCATCTCGTCACAGTGTTTAATTCACAAAGTGAGTAGATCAAAGGTCCTTCACCAGAGGGTTGGTCTCAAACAGTTTCAGGAGGTCAGTGTGGCAACCTTTCCTTTCTTTCTGGTTAGACGAGGGGCATGTGTCCTGAAGGGTCTTTCTCTTGCAACGTGGGATCACGATATGGAAAAAAGTAGAGAACATGTGGCTTTGATACTGTGGTAATGGATTCTAGAGGGGATTCCTGTGACAGAGGGTTAGCACTGAAATCCCTTCCTGTACTTGCAAGCAGTTTTGTTTAATTTCTCCTAGATGGCAATTAACTGAAGGGGAGAAGGCACATGCAATATGTTTTTGTTTTAAAAAATTCTTATTGAAACACAGATGTCTTGTTAAGTGTTAATACCTAAGCCCAGAAGAGAGGTCTGAGAGAGTTCCAGGGTTCACTGTACCGCTCCCTGCTCTACTCAAAGGCACCCCTTTGGGTCTCAGGCCTCTTGCTGTATGGGCAGGAACTGGTATCTCTCTCCTTCCACCCTGGGGATTTAGGCCTGCAATACTCTCTGCTTATCCCAACGGGTCTGACCTTAGTCCAGCACCTAAAGTTTGCTGTCTCTGAAGGATAATGACAGAGTTACCGATGACCAGCTGTAAGGATCCAGGGGTTCTTAGTTGTGGTGGGTCTAGAACCCAGGGTGGCAGGTCTCTGACATGGCCTCAGCACCACCAGATGAGATAAAGCACCACCTCATCAATCCTGGAAGGCCAGGCCCCACAGCATCCCCCAAGGCATGTGGCTGCCCAATCGGCTCTCACACACTTCCCCCTTATATCACATGCTCTTTCTTAGTCTCTTTGGTGTCTTGAACTCGGTATATGAATTCATCTGAGGGGGTGGTACTTCTCTGGAGTTCTTTACTTTCCCAGGATAAGCAGTAATTACTGCCCACTATTTTTAATTCTTGGGGAAAGCTCATTGACCTTCCCCATATATCTAGAATACAGTCCCTAGCTCCCAAAAATAAATCTAGAGTACTTGTGGCACCTTAGAGACTAAGGTGCCACAAGTACTCCTGTTCTTTTTGCGGATACAGACTAACACGGCTGCTACTCTGAAAGATAAATCTATCTATCTATCTATCTAGATAGATAGATTTAAAACATTTATAGATACAAAAGTTTGACTAGTCCCTGGGGCCATATCTCAATATGATAGTCTTTTGAAGTTGCCAAACTTCCAAGGTCTCATAATTGTTATAAGGGCATCTGAGTTGTCCCCTCTCTCCACAGTCTAACACCGACTGCTTTGCCTCATCTCTTGTTCTCTTGCCAGGGCGGTCCTGGCTTATTCAGAACACTGCTTACTATTGACTACCTGGAAACAGTTCCACCAGTTCACAGTGGTTCATGGCATGTAAGTAAGGAAGAGTTGGAGCTGGTTCCATCCAGAAACAACGCTGACCAGTGGCCCGGGTACAGCTCTGAAACCTAGGAGACATGGGTCCTTTTCTGGCTTTGCTACTGACATGCTGTGTGACCCTTGGACAAACTTTACTTCTTTGTGCCTGTTTCCCTTCTGAACGTGTATCTGTTGTGCTTATTTAGTTGGTAAGTTCTTTAGGGCAAGGACCATCTCTTATGAATTTGTACTGCTCCTGGTACAATGGGATCCCGATCTTGATTGGGAATCTCTAGGTACCACCATAATGCTATTGCTAATAATCATCAGTATGTTTCTATCTCTCTAGGTACGTATCTGCCCTCCATCTCCATGCTAGTCAAGTGGCTCCATAGTATCCGAATGTCTAGGCCACACAGGGTTCCATTTTTTCAAACGTAACAGTGGAGGTTCTCTCTATCCGTTTTAATGTCCTCCTGGTAGAGAGTTGTAAGTAACGTATTGCACCGTGAACTGTTTTGTGTGGGTTCTGCCAATCCATTTAGCTTTCCAATGCTTTGGGCACATCGGGGTACAATCACATCTCTACAGCTTCTGGTAGATTTCAAATTCACCCCAAAATATCACAGTCAGATTTGCCAAACCTGCATGAAAACCTGCAGTGTAGTTACAAACCCAGCAATGCACCAGTGGCTAAATCGATTGGCCTTTGTGCCGTAGGTCACTGACTGAGTTCTCCTTACTTGAGCACCTTTGAGCCTCCTTTACCACCACAGTATACACACACAGATGTAACCCAGGCCTGCTTGGTGTGACACTCTGGTCCCCTCTGGTGTCAGCTAGAGACTGATGAGTCTGCTACAGCCTGGGTTAAGAGACATGCATCTTTTAGCTCAGGCAGTAGAGGCTCATGCATTAAACTCCAGAGGTCCCAGGTTTGATCCTAGCTGCTGCAGACCATGGTTGGTCTTACACATACACTAGCCACCAAGCCTGGTCACTTCAAATGAGAGATGGAGAGACAGGCACGTGTCATGGTAGAAGCACTGTAATACTTGAAGGACAATGACTCCCACTGGGGTGCTGCGACTCTGTACTATTCCCAGTACGGGGAAGTAATTAGCTTCCCTTGCTTTGCTAGTCCCACAGTGCCCTGATGGAGCCTGCTAGACCTACACAATCCTGTGCCTCCTAAATTAAACGTCCCGATTCTCAAATCCTTCCTTTGCAACTAGTGCTGGAGGCTGCGGAGTGGTATCAGTTCCGTGGAGCAGGTGTGACTTCCTGATTTCATTCATTTGGAAAATTGCAGCACTTCTTGAGTAGCATCATGCTTGGTGCTAGCGAGTAACTAGTTTATAGATCATATCTTTGAAGCTGTTGGAAGATCAGATTTATAAACCCTTCTTTCTCTCACACACACACTTGTGCTGTCTCTCTGGCCCTCCACCCACCTGCCTAATCAAGCTCCTGGAAAAGTGCTGAAATGTACAAGCCAAAGATCGACTGAGGGTACATCTACAGGAAAAAACCAAACCAAAAACCCATGGCAGTGTGTCTCAGAGCTAACTCAACTGACTTGAGCTTGCCTGGCTCATGCTATGGGGGCTAAAAATAGCAATGTAGTTGTTGCCACCCAGGCTGGAGCTTAGACTCGGAGACCTTCCCTCCTCACCGGGTTTCATAGTCTAGGCTCCAGCCCGAGCATCAACAACCACACTGCTATTAGGGTGTTGTTTTTTTTAAGCTGTGTGGACATACCAGAAGTTACTTCACTACATGACTCTGAGGGAGATTCTCTTCTTAACGCACTTCATCATACTGGAGCTTCCCACGTGGGTCAGATTCTATACAGGTGGTCATTGCTATGCAATGGACAGAGAAGGAGTGGGTCATTTGTAAATAATCACTACTGTGAGACTGCACTATGCACATTTGATAACGATGAAAGGGCCTGATCCGAAGCAAACGGAAAGACTTCCAATGACTTCAATGGACTTTGGATCAGGCAAATGGCAAGTATTATTATTATGTATCATGGAACTGTGGTAGTGTCTAGGGCCTGGTCCACACTAACCCCCCACTTCGAATTAAGATACGCAACTTCAGCTACGTGAATAACGTAGCTGAAGTTGACGTACCTTAGTTCGAACTTACCGCGGGTCCAGACGCGGCAGGCAGGCTCCCCCGTCGATGCCGCGTACTCCTCTCGCCGAGCAGGAGTACCGGCGTCGACGGTGAGCACTTCTGGGATCGATCCCAGAAGATCGATTGCTTACCGCTGGACCCGGAGGTAAGTATAGACCTACCCTAGGAGCCCAGGCATGAACTAGGACCCCAGACCCCACAGTGCTAGGCGTGGTACAAACACTGAACAAAAAGACAGCCCTCACCCCAAAAGAGCTTACAATAATAGTCACTTCTATTTGATTCTACATAGAGGGCTGTTATTCCACATGGGCTTCTCCCCAGGTTCTAATTGTGCAGGCAGAACTTGCAAGCATGAAAACTTTCACCTGCATTTTCCAGCTGCAGGCAGTTGATACAATGTTTAACGCTTGTACTTGCCCTTTAAAGTGCCCATCAATTGTATATGCACATAGCTTAGAAATTGAACTGAACAGCCCACTGGGACCAATTATTTCAACCTAATTCTTGGAGCCACTAGGTTATACAGGTGCACATTGTAATGCTTGCCATGTGTGCAGATGTTAGCCTATTTAAAGGGCATTAGCATTACATGCATTTGCATCTTGTTGATGTTTCCTTGCCTAAAAGTGGCGGCCAGCACTGGTGGCTGACAATCTGAACCACCGAGTCTTTTTCACTGAGAACTTTTCATTTTGCTGTTATTTTCATTATTCTTTTGGAGAGTTTGGTAAATCTGCTCTGTGTCTCTGAGAGTGTTCTCAGAAATGTGCCGGTATTATCAGTGTGGTAGGATTCAGACAAATGTGTTACATAAACACCTTCCCAGAGTTTATTTAGAGAGAGAGAAAAAAGCAAAGCTGTTGAGCATATAAAACACTGTTTATGTCTTAACACAGAGTCTTTTTCAGCCACATTAGTTCTCGCTTTCTGTGTCTATTTAGGTTTATTATGCAGCTGCAACTACCCATTCTACAGTTGAAGCTTCAGCATAGTTTCTGTTTATAGGTGAATTTTGCATCCATATATAGTCTGAGCAGTTTTGAAAACTAGAACACCAGGTCAGGGACCAGTATATTATATTTTTTGTGGAAAATTTGAGGGCATTTGATCAAAGTGTTCCTGAGATATGTAAATAACGATACTAAATTCCACCCCTTGTTGCAAGGTGGAAATCTTGCAGGTGAGCAAAAAATTCATAACTAAATACAAAACTATTCAAAATTGAAGGGTTTCAGCACTTTACTATGAATGCAAAAAATGGGAGGAATTTTTCAGTGAAATATATTAATCTCTTTCATGAGAACTAGCTACTTTCAGAGCAAAAATCCGCCCCTTTTTATGCAATGTCATTGCTCCTATCCAAAACGGGTGAAAACCTCCATTGCTACACATTTTGGATTAAAATATGGCCGTGATGTCAAAACTGTGGATAGAATAAAATATAAAACTGGGGAACAAAACTTCACCTAACAAAGTTTTCGTGAGAAGATTTTCATGTGTCCCACGCTGCTTCATGGGCCTGGTTCTACCCCACATTAAAATCGGTTGTGAAGGCATCCGATCAGGCCTTATGAGCCTGATTCAAAGCCCACTGAAGTCAGTGGAAAAACTTCAATGGGCTTTGGATCAGACATGAAGTGACCCATCAGTGCCGAGCAGCATGGCGCAATGAACTATTCAGTGATAATGAGAAATGACAAATTCTCGCCTGTTCAGCTAATGTTTGACTTTGGGGGGATTTCACACGATGATCTTACAAGTGAGGAAAATTGGAGGCCCTGACCTTTAAAGGCAGTTCAATGGGAAGAAAGGTAATAGAGTATGGCATATCTTGCCCAGAAGAGACGGAGTGATCCGACATGCCCATCTATAACACAGCCTAACGGGATACCATAATTAAGAAACCAGATAGGATAGAGGGTAAAGAGTAAAGTGGGATTATCTATCTAATCTTTCTCTTGAAAATGGCTAGGATAAATGGTAAAAAGTAAAGTGGAATTTGCTATTATATTATCTATCTTATCTAATCTATCTAAGGTTTTATACTGCTGCTTATCATCTTAGTATGAGAGCTCCTTCCATGTAAAACCAATAGCAATAGCCAAGTCCCTAGTGGATTTCATGGAGTCTCTAGTTCTCTTCGTTTTTCAAGGTACGATCTTTGCTTGGGGTAGAGTTGTGATTCTTATAGATTTTTATTAATGTCCCTGAATTTTTTTTTTGTTGGGGATTCTGTGGTGGCGGGGGTATCAGTGTTGTGTGATTCTTATGGGGGAAAGGTCTTTTCACAGGTGAAAGTTTTTGCCTAATCTCCACTGGAAGCTTATTCCATAACTGGATTCTCTCCCCCGGCTGGTTTCTGTGACCACTCACTGAAAGATTAATAGCGTTTATCTCAGAGCAGTGTGTTTTACCACCATCCTTCCTAGGAAGCCAGAACAGGAACTGCTAGGTTGTATCAGACCCATGGTCCATCTAGTCTAGTGGCTGGTGTCTTGTCTCTGACAGTGTCTGGTATCAGATTCTCCAAAAGTAGAGCTGATTGGGAAAATGTTGTCCCCTCCACCCTGCTACCATGGAAAATTTTGACTTTGACCAAAAGCACAAAATTTTTTTGCCCCCAAAAAAGTGCCTCATGGCAGTTAGAGTTCAGTTGTCTCAGATTCTGATTCTCGTACATATGTTAGGCTCCCTGGTCAAATTACATCTCCCTTTATGATCCACAGTCTCACCACAGTACATTATGAGGAGTCCCATAGCTGCAGTGCATCATGGGAGATGAAGTCTGGCTGGAGAGATTCTGGCCCATAGAAGAGAATGAGGGCATGAGGAAACTGAACTACAACTCCCATTATGCAACATAGGTTGTCTCTGAGTCAAAATATTTTGGTTTTCAGTAGAAAACCAAAGATTTTTCACTTTTCAGGCATTTGGGTTTTTTTTTATGAAACATAATTTTTTTCCACAGAATGCAGATACTTCTTGCAAAATGTTTGATTTAATCAAACCCTAATTTTCTATCAGAAAACTTTTTCTTTATGGAAAAGCTTCAACCTGCCATACTTCAGAGGCAAATGGAGGAACCCCTGGATTAGGCATTTATAAAATGACCAGCCACAGAGACTGTCTTTCTAACCCCCTCTAGTTTGAGGTTGGCTTGTACCAGAGAAAGAGTTGTGGGGGCCACCTGAAGACAGAAAAGAGTTAAAAAGTGAGAAAATTGTATTTCAGCAGAAGGAAGAGTCTGGAAGTAGAACTGAGAGGCTGAATTTTTCTGAGTGAATTATCCATTCTTACTGTTTGTGAATAGGTCACACAATTCTTGAGTCTGTTCATTATCCAGTCCTCCCCCACATGTCCAGCCCATCTTGACTGGCCTCATTTAAAGCATATTTCTGCTCAAGCACCTACGTAAGGGGAATACTAATATTTCTTCTTGAGAAAAGGAAGGGAGACAGAAAAAAAGAAGCATATGCGATAGATGTTGGTTAAGCTAATTAATGCGCAGGAAGGTGCTCTGATACCGTGGTGATGGACATGGAATAAGAACCTGAAAAGAACATCAACAACATACACCCCACATCCACACCTGTCACACCTCTTCACAATTTTGAACCTCGCAGTAAATATATGGGAACAAAAAAATGGCATAAAATATTTCAAAGCACTTAATAAAAATGCAAAGACAGATTATTTAGCTTACAAGCTAGAAGATCCCATCAGTTAAAAAGGAAATAAGAAAATGCAAATGTAAGCTTAGTTTCAAACATTGTCAATTGATCCCTTGTGTCACAAAGAGTATTTATAATTCATCCAGGTATTTCTTGCTGAAGAAAGTTAATCCTGCTATTTTCCCTTAGCATTTCTGTGTTCCTCTCTCTCTCTCTCAGAAAATTATCCAGGTTATTTCCAACATAAACATATACAGACTGCCAGTTTTGTGGTTTTAAGATTTCTCCCACTGCTAACGTGACTCTTTTTTATCTATTCTATAGCGTGATAACTTAGAACCTGCAATTGAAGAAGTATTTTAATTAAAGAAAAAAATCTTTAACGTAGCAGCATAATTCTAAGATATTGGTCTGTGCTGCGTAGAATTTAATATCTCTCTGTGTTAGAAATTACAATGCATTGACATACAGAAATTCAGTGGTTGCTGTGCATTAGAAATAAGGTCAGAGGAGAAAGTGCTCTGAATACTATCGGTTTTTGCTACAATCTTTTACTGAGTCTTTAGTTTGTGTAAATATATCACCCAAAGGAGATGTTTGAGTCTCTCTCTCTAGATTTTTCTCTTAGGACATGTAGGAAGCAATGGAACAGAAGGACTTTCTTCACCCAAAAGTTATATGCAGGGAGCTTTTTCTTCCGGATCTTCATGGTGGAAGGGTTGTCTTGTGGTTTAGGTACTAGACTGTGATTCAGAAGATCTGAGGTCCATTCCTGGCACTGTCACAGACTTCCCGTGTGATATGGAGGAAGTCACTGAATCTTTCTGTGCCCCAGTTCTCTGCCTCCTGCTTGTCTGATCTGTTCCTTTCACCCATCCCTTTGTCTATCTTGTCTCTTCAAGCTTGTACATTCCTCAGGCCAAGGACACTTAGTATGCGTTTGTCGAGTTCCTAGCACAGCAGAGCTCCCATGTTGGCTGAGGTCTCTGGGCACTTCTGCACTGTAAATAATTCTGGAGAGTAACAGGGCTCTCCAGGGTATGTAGGAGGACATGGTCTCTTCAAAAAACAAACACAGCGGGCGCTATCCCCAGCTAGTGTAAATTGGTCTAGCTCCATTGCAGTCAGTTTTTCCAGCAGCTGAGGACTTGGCCCACACTTTTCATGCAAGTAACCTGCAAATTAGTGCCACTGCCCTGGAAGAAGTTGATGCAAATGCACTGTCTTAAATGTGCAAAACAATGCAAATGCTTGTGGGGAGGGATAGCTCAGTGGCTTGAGCATTGGCCTGCTTAAACCCACTGTTGTGAGTTCAATCCTTGAAGGGGCCACTTAGGGATCTGGGGCAAAATCAGTACTTGGTCCTGCTAGTGAAGGCAGGGGGCTGGACTCAATGACCTTTCAAGGTCCCTTCCAGTTCTAGGAGATGGGATATCTCCATTAATTTATTATGGGATTGGAACCACCTTCCCATCCAAGGGAAATGATGGAAGCATTGGATAAAGCACTAGAAAATATAATGGGGGGAATAGTCCAGCTACTTCAGAGGAAGTTTCAAGAACTCTCTTAGTGCACAATTATGTAATAATCTGCCCATAAGAGAATGATTCTTTCTAAATTAGAGGTTGGTTTAATATCATGGAGTATAAATTCAGTTCTGGCAGGCAGATTCACCACCCTACACCAATACCCATTATCTCTAGGCTAAAGTACATCTTATTAAAATCTAGCCACCGAACTAAATGCCCTGCAAAGCTCATTGTGATGGTGGATAGACCCCATATTGATGAGGAAGGCACTAGAGAAGCGCTACGTGTGGGGCTACCTCCACCTCTCTGGCCCTGTCAATCATGTATGGTAGGGAGAAAGCATTTAAAAAGGAGGAAAGTGCAGTCAGCTAGAGGCAGAAATCACCCTGAGCAGGAAATGTCTGGAGTGATTCTGAAGCTGCAAGGGGAACTCCCATCCAGGAGATCTCCACCCTGATTCCATGGGGAATGCAGTGAACTCCAAGGGTACGTCTGACAGAGCCATCCCAATTCAGTTCTCCTATCGAAAGGACTCCTAGAAAACCATGATGTAGACATCCCTGAAGTAAGAAGGTACTGGTGGTCTTTTCCTCTTTGAATTGGCTCTGGGAAATAGTTACAGAAAAATGACTAAGAAACTGAGACCTGAACATAAGCCACCCAGTGTAGATGACGTACTGAAGACCTGTCTTAACAGAGAAGCCTTCTTTATCACTCACCTTGCCACTGGCCCTGAACTAGGTCCCGAGATTCCAACAACAGAAATACCCAGTGCCACCAAGTTGGGGTAGATGCTAAGGGCTGAACAAAAGACCCATATAGATCAGCTGATGCAGGCATTCCCTCAGGTCTTCTCTGCCCTTCCTGGACGTACTCACCTAACTTACTATCACAATGAGACCGACCGCAGTCAGACAGTGGGAGAGTCTCCTCGGCTCTTACCCAAGAGGATGTGGGTTGATCTCAAAAGCAGGCCTGACTATCAACCCGGCTAAGTGCAAATTTGGAAACAATAAAACCATGTACCTGGGATATACGGTGGGACATGGACATATACGCCCACTTGTAGACAAGGTGCAGGTCGTGACCACCATTCAATATGACCAAAAAGCAAGTTAGACAGTTTTTAGGATTGGTCAGATACTTCAGTTAAGCTTTTTGCCTAAATTTGCCACCATCGCAGCCCCCATTATGGACCTGACAAGAGATGAGAAACTATGGAAAGTGCAGTGGTCAGACAATTGTGATACAGCCATTAAAATGTTGAAAGAGACTTTGTGTCATGATCTGGTGCTCTTCAATCTGGACTTCTCAAAGGAATTTATACTGCAGACAGCCTCATTGGAAGTGGGACTTGGGCTGGTACTCTCCCAGACCTTTCAGGGAGAGGAACACCCCATATTGCAGTCAAGTCAAAAGCTATTTCCACATGAAAGAGCCTACTCAGTAATAGAAAAGGAAGCCCGGGGCAGGATGTGGGCCATAGATGCCCAACACTATTACCTTTTTGGGAACCCCCTTTTGCTGGTTACAGATCATGCACCCTGCTGATGGCTACACACAACGAAGGACACGAACGCGAGGACCATGCTGGTACCTAGCCTTACAATCATACAATTCCAGATGCTTCAACAGGCAGGGCAGGCTTATACTAATGTCAATTTATTTTCTCTGAGTGCAGATGCTACAACAGACCAGGAAACAAGCCCACCACTCTCCTCTATAGAAAACCACGGCTTGAACCAAAAACTGACAAATAATTTCAAATGCTGTATAGATTTCACAAAGAATAGTCAATTGGCAGTAAATATATCCGCACCTTTAAATGACAAAACCTAGGCCTCTTAGAATGCATTCGTACCTCCTGAAGCCTCCAATTCATAAAACAGAACACCATCTATATTTATGAGGAGTAATTCATATCAATTCATAATTATCTCGTGTAAAATTCATTCTCTCTGTGTTCCAGTCAAGTACAATATTCTAAGGCAAAATGAAATGGCCATAATAATAAAAAAAAAAGCATTCATAATAATCACACAGCATAGATTGCCCTGTGTAAACAATCTCCAGTGCCTGGAGTAAGATTGCAACTCCTGTTCTTAATAGGCCACGAGGTTTACAGGCGAGGTACCATTCAGATGAGAATGCTGTCTACTTGTAGCTTTGAGTTACACGTCGCTTCATAGGTAAAGGTGACTCTTGCAGATTGTTGAGTTGTGAAGCTGGCTCTGAAATTTTCTTCAGGTTGAGTTCATGGGTTCCATTGCTGTTTGATATTTATCTGCCTCTTCTCTATCCAAGTCATGGAGCTGCCCCTTGAGCTACAGGCAGTGAAACTAGACTCTGTATTAGCAAAGTGATTTGAGAATACGCAGCAACGTTTGTAGCCACAATCAGTTTTTCCAAGTGTTGGTTAGGGTTACACTATGCTGCACAAGTGACCTACTGAGGGTCGAATTCCTTATATGGATGGCCACCAGAATGCTGTTATTCTGCAGCTCCTTTCATTGGAAGAACTCAGCATGCTATACAAATATGAATGAATCCACAACACTGGCCAGAAGTAGGTAGTGCTTATTTTTCCCAGATTGCAAATGGGGAAACTGAGCCAAAGTGCATTTAAGGCCAACGTTTTCAAAAGTGGCTTTGGATGTCTCAATTTTAAATTGCCCAACTTGAGACATCTCAAAGAATACCTGATTTTCAGACATAGATGAGTGCACAGCCTCTGAAAATAAGGCACCCTTTAATACTACCAAGCTCTTCTGTAGTGCTTTACAAAGGAGGCCAGTATTATTATTCCCAGTTTACAGATGGGAAAACTGAGGTACAGAGCGGTGACATGACTTCCAAAGGGTCACCAGCAGAGAGAAAAATAGAAACCAGCTCTTCTCAGTCCCCGTGTAGCGTGCTAGCCACTTGGCCATACTGCCTTTCTTTAATTTGTCTCACGAAAAAGCTGACTAGGCTGTTAATCTCTGGGAACAGTGTGGACTTTCCAGAAGACTGGAAGAAAGGAATGTTGTGCTAGTATTAAAAAAGGGTAAAAAGGATGGCCCAGGTAATTATAGGGCTGTCAATCTAACATGGATCTCAGGCAAGATAATGGAGAAGTTCATATGGGAATCGGTTTAATAAATAATTAAAGGAGGTTAATAAAATTAATGCCAATCAACAGAGGCTTATGGAAAATGGATGCTGTCAAACTAACTGTGATGTGGCATTCACCCCACACTGGCCGGTAAAGGGTTAATGAAGCTCTAGGGAGGGTGTGCAGGAGACAGCCAATTAGAAAGGGGGCTGTGAAGAGCAGCCAGTCAGAGCCAGGCAGGCCCATAGAAGAAGGGCTGCAGGTTCAGTAGCTGGCTGGCTGGAGGACAGGCTGCCTTACAGGTGGAAGAAAGCCAGAAACCTGGACAGAGCAGTGCTGCTAGCAGGGACAGGGGGGCTAGGGAATTGCTACTGGCTGGTAGCTGCAGGCTGAGGTCCTGAGACAAGGCTGAAGAAGCTACTAGGAGTGCAGGGGAAGTAGCCCAGGGAAATAAACTGACAGTTGGGGCTGGGGAATGCAGCATAGGGTCCCTGGGCTGGGACCCGGAGTAGTGGGTGGGCCTGGGTTCCCCCACCATCCCCAGTCACCACTGAGGAAGTGACTGGACCATCGGACTGCAGTACTGTCCCCTGGAAGGGAGGGACACAGAGTGAGGCACAGCTAGAGGGCTGTGTCCTGAAGAGGACACCGTAGTCCTTGGAATGACACAGATCCAGGAGCAGAAGTGACAGCGGAGAGACTCCACAAGACAAAGGCACACTGGCTAGCAGAGCTTATCCCCGGGACAGCTAGCAGGAGGCGCTAGTGTGGTGCATGAACCCCGACACGCTAACTTGATTTTTTTTGAGGAGATTATCCTTATCAACCAAACTTATAACAGTGTTGATGTAAATATACTTAGACTTCTGAAAAATGTTTGACTGGTACCACACAACAGTTTGATTACTTAGTGTTGAAAATCTTGGTCTAAGTGACTAGCTCAGTGTCACCTAATGAGTCAGTGGCTGAGATGAGAATGTAATAATAATACCAAGCTCTTGTATAATGCCTTTAATCCACAGATCTCAAAGTGCTTTACAAAAAGAAGTCAGTATCATCATCATTAGAACCCAGGAGTCTTAATTTCCATGATCACCCAGATCAAACTCTGTCCCAGTTATACCCCTGCCATGGACAGACTAGCAGTTAACTACAGTTACTCAAATAATACAGAGTGCTGTGCAAATATTTTCCGAAATGAAAGTGATGATTTGGTTTCCCATTATTTAAGGGGTTTCATTCTCTGTTGTTTAAGAATCCAGGCAGCTGCACAGAATTTATGAAACTGTTTGCCAAGTTCAACAGGGTAGAGATAAATTCTGTGTGGACTAGTCTCTCTGTAACTCATCCACCCGTGGCATGGGGTAGGCATCAAAGCAAGAGATGGCGTTCACTTTGCGAAAGTCGATGCAAAACCTAACCGAGCTGTCTGGCTTGGGGACCAGCACTATGGGACTCCGCCACTTGCTCTTCGATTCTTCCACTGCCCCCAGGGCTAGCATTGATTCCAACTCCTTCCGCATGGTTTCCCAAATCTTCTTGGGGAGCGGGCGGTGGTTCTCCCTCACCTTTTGGCCGGGGATGGTGGTGACTGGTCACCGATATTCTTCCTGGTTGAGTCGACAATACTGTGGGGAAAGTTGCTACTACCTGCCGTACCTGTTCTTGCTGGGTAGGGTTGAGTTCTCGGCCCATGGCTACCGAGCTTGACTCCTTGTACTTGCCGGCTAATGGCCCAAGTTCAGATTCCAGGGGGTATGGGGCAATCATGAAGCCCTCTTGGTCCTTTCATTCTTTCAGAAGGTTTACGTGATATATTCGTGTGTTCCTTCACCATCCGGACACCTGGATCTCATAATCAACGGGCCCCACCCGCCGGACCACCTCGAACGGTCTCTGCCATTTGGCTAATAGTTTAGACTCGGAGGAGGGCAGTAACAGCAGAACTTGGTGCCCCGGCTCAAGGTTCCTCATCTTCGTCCCCTGATTATACTGGACCTCTTGGCTGTGCTGTGCCTGTAACAGGTTCTCCCTGGCCAGGGTGCCCAGTTCCCAAAGCCACTCCCGCAAATGGAGGATATACTGGACCGAACTTCTGACCTGGGTCTCTTGTTCCTCCCAGGTTTCTCTCAAGAGGGCTAAGATCCCCCGGGATTGTCTCCCCTAGAGGAGCTCAAATGGGGAGAACCCGGTGGAAGCTTGTGGCACCTCTCGTATAGCGAAGAGGAGTGCTGGCAGGAACTTGTCCCACTGGCGAGGGTCGTCCCCCACGAATTTCCGTGGCATCGCCTTCAGGGTCCCGTTAAAACGTTCCACCAACCCGTCCGTCTGGGAATGGTAGACCAAGGTCTTGAGGGCACGGATGTTCAATAGTCAGCAGAGCTCTGCCATCAACCTGGAAATTACAGGAGATCCCCCTGATCCGTCAATATCTCTCATGGCAACCCCACGTGGGAAAATATCTCTAAGAGCTCATTGGCGCTGACGGGGGCCGAGGCTGTTCGTAATGGTACTGCCTCAGGGTAGCGACTCTCATAGTCCACCACGACCAGGATGTGTCTATGGCCCGAGCTACTTTTCTCCAGGGGCCCCACCAGGTCGAGGCCAATCCTCTCAAAAGGAATGCCAATCACTGGTAGAGGTACCAGGGAGGCCCTTGGTATCCCCTTCGGGCTGGACTTCTGGCACTCCGAGCAAGAGGCACAGTAATCCTGGACCTCTTGATGTATGTCTGGCCAGAAAAACTGTTGGGCTACTCTTAGTAAGGTTTTTTCTTGCCCAAATGTCCCGCCCAGGGGATTGCATGGGCCAGGCAGAGTAGTCCTCTTTGGAACCTACATGGGACCAACAATTGGTGCACCTCGGTTCTCATCTCTGGCTCCTGGGCCACTGGATAAAACAAGTAAGATCGAGTAATAAACTTACACTGGTGAGGCTTCTGACCAGGGCAAGATGGTATAATTCTGGGGTGCCAGGCTGGGGGACTGGGAGATTTGCTGGTGCCTTTCTCTGTGTGATTTGTGAGTTTTTCAGGGAGCAGTCATGCAATCTAGCTGGGTGTGGGGCTCCACGTGCTGTTGTAATAAGGGATAACAGTGCCTGGAGGGGTTTGATGCTTGTCACTAGCAAAACATTGTGAGAGACAGCCCAGGCTGGAGAGTTAAGGGGGCCCAGCGGTACCCCAATTCCACGTTGTACCCCGGGGATCTCATCACACAGGCCCTTTATTTGTAATGCACATTCACACCAATAATTTGATCACCTCTACTGCCAGCTCAGCCTAATGTCATTTTAAAAATGCTATGTGGGCTATTAACCGTAAAAGACAAGGCACTGGACTGGGAGTGAGGAGACCAGATTCTATTCCCAGCTTCACCACTGAGCTGCTGTGTGACCATGGGAAGCCACGTCACCTCTCTGTGCCTCCCACCCTTTGCCTGTCTTGTCTATTTGGCCTGTAAGTTCTGCAGGGCAAGGGCTCCCTCACCACATCCGCACAGAGCCTAGCACAAGAGGGGCCTGGTATTTGTTCAGTTTGTGGGTGCTACTCTAATACAAGCAGATAATAGTAATAATAATAATCTTCCTTTGTCTTCATTCTCCTCATTTGTTTATTGTCTCATTCCCTCTCTTCATTCAGTCATTAGAAGCTGAAATGCCCATAGGTTGCATTAGCGTTACTCTCAGCAATGTAATTTCTTTGCTTTCATCCTCCCTTAAATGCACACAGACCTGCTACAAAGTTATTGTGGCAATTTTCTCCATGTTTCTCTGGCACTTGGAGCTGCTGTTGCTGTGAGTGGCTAATCCCCTTTCTCTTTGTTGGCATTTTGTTTGTGTTGTCTTTGGGTTCCCAGCTGTTTTCATTCTATGCTAATAGGAGGTTGGAATCTGCGTGCCAGCGATACATTTCTTGTTGCTTGGTCTTTTCTAAGGATGTTTTCTCTTGACATATACACAATTAGTCATTGCTGATGCACTTATCGCACATAAAACATGTCTGGGATTAGTGGAAGCATTGTTTTTTTCCCCCTCCCTTCTCCATATTAATTTAATGTTGATATTAAAGCCCGTCAGCTGCACTGTGCATCCCATCAGTTGGATGTACATTTTCCTAGTCGTTAGGGCTGTAACCTATGTAGGTATTTACTTGGCTGCCATCACTGCAGTAGCACTACACTCCTATGAGGTGGGTAGTACCACTATTCCCATATTACAGATGGGGAATAGAAGCCAAAAGGGGCCAGATTCTGCTAGTCCGATTCGCTTTGAATAGTACTATACCCCATGAGCACTCTTGATGAAGTCAGTGGAACCACTCACTAAATAACACTGCTATCCAATGTGAAGAGAGGTGCCAGGATTGGCCTGGGAAGATTGACTTGATGAAGGTGAGACAGGAAGTATATGGTAGAGCCAAGGTCGTCTGAGTCCCAATTTGAAGGCTTCAATGTGAAACCATCCTTCTTCCTATTGGGTCCTGTCACTACAGGTCTATCCCCTGCCCTTTTCTGTTTTTTTTTTTTTTTTTTTGGTCCAGTCTGTACCAGATACTGGCTCAAATCAAAATGTCCGAGACCAATAGCCCAGAAATTTGGGGAAGCTTGGATCCTGCTCTGAATTTAGCAGCTTGGCTGTTATCCTTACAATGGGCCATAATCCTGGAACTGAACATCCCTGATGTTTGGGAATGCTGGGATCCAAGCTCAGTTTCATCTCTAGTGCATTTTCTTTAGTGCCATTTGCCCTCGGGATTCTCTGCCTGTCTAGATCTCCCTCTTTTTAATCACTAAAATGTTCTGAACTGTAGGAGCCAAGCAAGAATCATCAGCTTAATTAACTGCCTGCCAACTTATGTCAGGGTAGGTATGCACAAAGAGATATATACCCTGTGATGGTCTTCTTTAAAATCTTCTAAGAAGTTCCATCTTAGGACAGGGGTGGGTGTGTGGAGGGGGGTAATCAGATCATTTTATTAGTGTCTGTTTCTAATGCTCTAAGATTCTTAAACCGAGCTAGTTGAATATTCTTTGTCAAATAGGTTATTTAGGAAGGTGCTCAAATGCTCTAGCATTGGGGTCTATATAGGTGGAGAGACAGGAACTAAGAATGAAAGGATGATAATGTAGCCATGTATTCGGTATGTGCTGTACCAAGAGGAAGGGAAACATGGGTCTGAGCACAGAGCCGATTTACAAATTCGGGTGAACTAATAGTGAGAGCAGATAAGAGACTAAATAAAAAAACCAGGCCAGATCCTCAACTGGTGTTAATGTGGATTTACATAAGCTGAAGATCAGGTTCACAGAGTATGAGAGAGTGTTGCACTGGGGTAGCAAATATTTCCGATGCTTAGCATGCTTGGAATCCTCCCTCGCCCTCTCCTAAAGTCAGAACATACAATTCAGCTCAGCTATAAGTGGGTGCACGTTTACTGGCATCCGCAGAGTTGTAGTCACTTATACCAGCACTGAATCTGGTTCCGAGCCTTGCAGCTCTGTCTCCTGGTCTGGCTGACCTTGCAAAAAACCCTAATCCTGACGATAGAAAGCATTTTATTGCAGAATTGGGAGCAATTTTTGTTTCATTTTCAGACTGAATCCAGCTTGGTCTGGGAGTGGCAATTGCATATCACCTCTCACCCTGAGTGCAGCAGCTCAGAGCTAACAGCTGTTTTACTCGGGGGTTGGAACCTGGCCTTCAGCAAACACGTTTGAAGCTCATAATGTAGATTATTCTCTTGGCTCCAATTTTCACACCCATCTGCTAGAATGGCAAGGCTCCCACTCAGAAGGTGGTATTATTTATTCAGGCACAAGTGCCAAGCAAAGTGAGCGTAAGATGGGCAGAAGGTGTATACCAGTGGGTCTCTTCTGCTGCCTATCTATGCTAAGGTAGTATGTCACCTATAGGTGGCCAGATGAACCAAAGGATCCCATTCTCTATCTTTTCAAAACCCAAACTCAAATGATCGATATTTTGGAGTTTTAGCTAAAGGAACAAAATTTGAGGTTGTGGAGAGGCTGGTAAAAGGCTCTGTTTTTAATCAATTTCCACTCAGAATGAGTTGATATTCAGAGGAGTGCATTCTGGGAGAAGGAGCTTTCACTGCCAAAAGGATACATAAAATTCCAATATATATTTCAAAAACCTCTTAAAGCCGGAACAGGATGCTAAAATACAGACGGTCTTGTGGGTCAACCAGCATGAAGGCAAGTTCTTTGCACACTCTGGCATCAGGGAGTCAAACCCAAAAGGGTGCACATAGGCCAGGACCTGTGTGTGCGTGTGTGTGTGTGCGCGTGCGTGCACACACACATATCCCATCTTCTTGGAGCATCCCATGCTCACAATCTGTGTGAGACTCATTTAACTGAATGGAACATTCAATGAAACTGAAAGGCAGAAAGTTGAAAACTGCCCAAGAGGAAATGCTCTTTCACACAATGCAAAATTAGACTGTGGAACTCATTGCCACAAGACATTGCTGAAGCCAAGAGTTTAACAAAATTCAGTGAAGGAGTGGATATGTACATGAAGAACCAGAATAGCCTGAATTTTAATAGTAAATATAAAAGAGACAGAGAGGATTTCGGAAAGGTAGAAATACTTCTAATTTAGTCTTAAGCCATCTTGAATTATTAGATGGTTTGATTAGACCTATTTGGGGTAGGAGGGTAGAATTTGCCTCCTGTGGTGTTGTACCAGCATCTGTTGGTGGCCCCTAGGGCCGCATGGGAAATCGGCTTCCCATCCCATGAGAATTTTTGAAATTTTGAAAAAATTTCCCATCCAAAATTGGGACAAAACATTGAAATGGCAAAGATGTTTATAATCTGACAAACCAAAACAGCAGCAAAAATTATTTTGTCAATTGAAACATTTCATTTTGATAATTTTGAAATGTTTCATTTTTGATTTAGACCTTGAATCCCATTTAAATTTTTGTCTAAATTTTCTAAAATTAAAAAAAAAAAAAGATTTCTAGCCAAAAAACAGAAACTGTCCAGATCATAGGTGACAAATTTCAAAAAACAAATTTCCAAATTTTTTCAAGTGGGGAGATTTGTCACTCGTGACCCTCAGGAACATATTCAGTTTTGATGAATCAGCATCTTTAGATGAAAAATGGGTTGTCGAAAACTTCCTGACCAGCTGCACTGGCCACTATTGGTGAAAAGATACTGGCTGAGATGCCCCTGGGGTCTGATTCAGTTTGGCAGTTTGGTTTTCCTGTGGATCCGTTACAAAAAACGCAGGCTCGAAACATATGCTGGGAAACCATTTTTGAGTTTTCAAAAAGCACTTCTATTGAAACAAAAAGAAAAGTCAATGGCTTCAAAGGGTGACTTGCTCTAAGAGAACTAAAGAAAAAATATTGTTACAGTGACAGTAATATTAGCTGCCACCAACAAAATCAATCAATGAAAGCACTTTGGAGAGTTAAAAAGCCAAATGAGTGAATAAGCTTTTTCCAGGGCCGGCTCCAGCATTTCTGCCACCCCAAGCAAAAAAAAAAAAAAAAAAGTCGCGATCGGCGGCGGCAATTGGGGGGCGGGGGAAGCCGCGATCGGCGGTGGCAGTTCAGTGGCAGGTCCTTCGCTCCTAGAGGGAGTGAGGGACCTGCCGCCCCCGAATTGCCGCAGGTGCCGCCCCTCTCCCTTGGCCGCTCCAAGCACCTGCTTGTTAAACCCTGGCTTTTTCCCTACATTCAATATTCCCTTGTATAGAATATTAATACTCAGACTAAAATCTCCTCCGGACTATAGAATTCTTTTTGTTTTTGTTTTCTCAGCAGTCTCTCTCTTACTCCTAGTAAATTCATTTATTTGTTCAAAATTGCAGTATGTTGCCAGTGTTTTCTGATGCACTGAGAGTCTCAATATTGCTCCCACTCTACAGATTGATTCTTGTCTCCAGCTGTAAACTCTCACAGACTAGACCTGTATTCTGTATCCTGTCATGATCTGCATGTGTTTGCTAGACTACTAAAACGCAGCTGGTCCCCCTCTTTCCCTTTCAGGACAAACCCAGATTTTGCCCTGAGGTTGATAGTAAGGATTCAGCCTGCTGGGAAACTTCGATCCATGCATTCCTCACCTCCAAGCTGGATTGCTGCAATTCACCAGTGCATCTGAAGCTGAATGTAAAGATGACGCACAGGCTCCAGCTAGTACAGAGTGCGGCTTCGCCAGGGCTTATGCCTCTGTGAGCACATCAGGCCTGGGGCTCATCCTTCTCTGGCTCCTGGTCAGCTTCTGATGCCAGATGAAAGGTTTGGGCTCAATTTTGAAAGCAATGAATAGATCAAGCCCTGGCTACGTCAAAGACTGAGCCAATCTGTGAGCCACCATGACTGCTGAGTTCCTCTGGGACAATGCAGATCACAAACCCCAGGCCGAATAATCTGAGAGCTGGAGACAAAACATTCTTTGTTGAAAGGATTCAGCTACGGAGCAAACTTTCAGAGGGGATCAGGCAAATGCCGAGTCTGACCATCTTTAGGAAATACTGCAAAACCTTCCACTTTGAAAAAGCCTTTCCATTATAAGGATGACACTCACATCATTGGCACCCCCTTCTGCTCCTAAACCCTTAATAACCACAAACAAAAACCAAACGATCACAAAAGCCACCCCCACCAACACCCTACTACAAGCAGAGAAAAGTGAAAAGTGCCAGAGATTCCAGAAAGGCTACTAGAGATCCCGCTCTTGCTATCATATTATAAGGAAGGTGCTTAGCTTTGACGTGATGGTGAACAGTATGAAGCCCTAAGACGGAGAGATGTTTAAACTCGTATTCAAGAACTGTGTGTGTTTCTGCTTTGGGGGGGAGGTTAGGGATACTGCTGTGGGTACAAGACTGGGCATACAGATTGCCAACTGCATAGCAATGATATGACTCCAGTATTGTCTTCACTATTACAACTCTCTTCGCTACAGGTGCCTGTTTGTCCTATTCTGGCACGTGCTGAATGCTGCTGGATGAAGGTGGACTGCATGCATAAAGAAGTATGACTGCTTCCCATTTATATTAGGATCCAGTGCAAAATCAACCTAGCCTGTCTCAAACCTTTCCTTGGACCTGCTCCAGCCACCTCACCAAATTTACCTCTCTGCTCTACCCTTGGCGCCTCCCACATGACTGGCAATTAGCGCATAGAATGGAGGCTTTGCTGACCAATACAGCTGCCCACTGGTCTCGGACCAGACTGGACAGTGAACACAGATGGTGATGGCTTTCAGTCACTGCAGACTAGCACCAAGGTGGGATTGGAACCATGACTTATACACAAAGAGCTTTGGATTCCACAGTCACTCCACTGTGCCGTCCCACAAAGATGCATCACGCTTAGCATGAAAAGAAATCCTGGCTTTTACAGATGATGTGACTGCCTTAACTTTGCTTAAACATCAGCTTTGGGTGAGCATGTGGCATTTATAATTTAAAAAATCAGCCAGAGGACTAACAAATGTCAATCTTTTTCTCTTGTAGGCATCTGGGGATGGAGGGAAGTGACTGGACTGGGGCACATTACACTCTGGCATTCTTCCCTTTCTAACCTCAGCCAGCAAACATTGAATATCAAGTAGATCTGATTTGGGAGCACGATCATTTCATGTTATATGCCAATATGACTGTTTACATAGTTGTGAGTCGATTGATTAGGAAATAAGTGCTCTTCAAGTCGACAGTGTAAATAATGAAACTTTATTAGTGATATATGTGACACGTTTAACAATGCTAATTTTCTGAACGGCTCTGTGTAATTCACTTTGCTTTTTCGGCAGGATGTAAACAATGGAGGGAAATCTGTAATTTGATGGTACTTTTTAAAGAAAACGAAAAGATTCAAAATTTAGGAATATCTCCACAGTGTCACCTAGTGGAGAAAGAAATGAAGTAGCAGGAGAACCCATCTCAAGTATATTTTTGCAAAAGATGCCTTTATGATGATGCCCATCTTTTTTGATCATTTTTAGGATAAATTAGTGTACCTCTTTATTCGACTTATCTAGTTTAAAGGTGCACAAGAATCAGTTTCTGGAAAGGTTGAAAAAGGAAATCTTCCATTCTCTTAATTTTTGAAAATGTATCAAAAAGCAGAATCCCAGAGGATAGTGGCCAGAAACCAAAATAAGATTTCTTTAATCGTCCCCTATGCTCACATCTCAACAGATTTATATCAGTAAATCTTGATGTTTAATTTCAGTATTAAAAGGACACTGACACTTTCAGATTAAAAATCCTATTTTAAAAACAAACAAACAAACAAAAACTTCACCTGTTACAAAAATCATCTTAGAATGATTATTACGACCAAAAGAATTGAAAGACTCTATTTGATTTCCCACTGTCGCCAGCTGTCCTGATTTCATCCCAAATCATCATTCTTGGTTTTGCTCAAAGCCTCAGCTCCTGGAGTCATATGATTATGAGAGAATCTCAGCATTCATTGAAACATACTTCATGTTTGCAGGAGAAAGCTTGAAAAATCAACACAGAAAGGTTAAAAAAAACCCTAGATCACAAGTAAAAGGACACCCTAAAACAATAAATAAATAAACAGCCCCATGCTTTTTAAGCCAATCGTGTGATTTTTTTTTTTTAAATCAGTTTGACTAATAACTTTTGAACACATGAGGTTGCCAATCCCAATGTCCTTTCATTCTCTTGGTCCTTAGCAGTAATATTGGTAACTCTATTGACCTCCATTATCGAGGATTCATACTGGTAGAAGTGAGAACTATATTTATTCCACTATTTTTTTTTATTATTATTTTCATTTCACTCAGCTTGGAACATTAAAAAAAAAGTAGAGTTTCACTTTCCTTTGCAACTAGTTTCTAGTTGGTGTCACACTCCGGTTCTCCTTCATTAGCGTAATACTGCAACGATTGAGTTGCATATGTTATGGAGAAATGTTGATTAGTTTAAAAAAAGAAGAGATTGCCATTGGAATTAGAAATGTTTTTAAAAAATCAAGCTTAGCTATGCTAAAACTTATTTTACACTGTCTATATTTGGGCCAAATATGACATGACAATGTCCCTTTAAATAATACAAACCATCAAGCAGTGTACAATGAAAAAACTTAAAGCATCAAGACAAATTCTGTTAGCAGAGGTAAAGAGGAATTAAGCAGGATGGGGAGAAAATATGTTTTTTTCAGGTGTGACAGGAAATTAATGTAGAAGTAGAACAATTTTTCTGTCTCATATCGCTCAGGTTGCAAAGGAGAAGGCTCTCACAGCAACAGAAGATTGATTGTGAGCAGGGATAGGGTGTTTCAAAAAACCTATTGTGTTTGTACAAGGGGAGAACTACACTTAAGTCGCTTCTCTTGTGATGCAGGCTCTGCCCTTGCCCCTCTGGGTGGGTAGCAATTGCAGACTTGCGAAGTGCTGCTAGCTAGCAAGTACCACGGTGTGTCTGCTCAGGAATGCTAATGGAAGAGGGACTGGTTTAGACAGAGTGCTCCATTTGGAGCTCTCCGCAAATGCACCTCTGAGCTGCTACTTGCAGTTAGGGGGCAGACCTAGGGCTGGTAAAGGACGGGTGCCACAAGGAGTAGTCCTGCAGCTCCATCAGGGCTAGCTTTGCCATTGAAGCATTGATGCAGCTAGAATCCTTCTGCTGCTTGGGGTAGGCACATTTGTTGCCAGTAGCAACCCCTGGTTCCTGCTGTCAGTGACCACCACATCCCAGCGAATCGGGTAAATAGCATGAAAAGCCGCAGTAATACAGAGCCCAGCAGAGGAGAGTTGGGAAGGGACTGGTCTGCCGCTGGTACTCAGCTGACCCAGGGAGGTTGTATACACTGTTGAAAAGAACCCCATTAACTAGCCCTGGTGCCTTGTTATGAATTAGAGCAAGCAGGCAGAACTAGCAGTCTGAAGGTAATAGGACGAGAACAGTCATTTCAGCTGGCCTCTTTGAAGGGAAACCCAATGTGCTGCAGAAAGGCGGATTCGCTGGGAAGGCCAGACACAGACTGGTTGATATGGGAGGAGCAGGAAGCATCCAGGAGGAACCTTTAATGCTCTAAGGGAAGGTCTACACTGCAATTAGACACCCGCAGCTGGCCCGTGCCAGCTAGGCTGACCAGATAGCAAGTGAGAAAAATCAGGACACTTTTTTTCCAGGTGATGGGGTGGGATATAATTGTGTATAGAAGACAAAGCCCCTAATGTTGGAACAGCCCCGATCATATCAGGATGTCTAGTCACGCTAGTGCCAGCTGACTTGGGCTTCTGGGACTAGCCTAAGAGGCTGTTGAAATGCGGTGTAGACATTCACGCTAGGGCTGCCGTCCAAGCTCTGGGACCCTCCCACCTCACAGGGTCCAAGAGCCCAGGCTCCAGCCCGAGCCCGAATGTCTACATCTTAGTTAAACAGCCCCTTAGCCCAAGGCCCATGAGCCCGAGTCAGCTGACACAGGACAGCCGCGGGTGTCTAACTGCAGTGTAGACAGACCCTAAATGCCTTCGCTGTTCAGTGAAGCTAAACTTCAGGGGAAGGTCATAAAACAGGATAATCAATCACATGGGAATTTGTCTCTTTGGTGAGGGCCTCAGGAGTGTCATGACACATGGAATATGAGTCTGTTTCAAGGAGGCAGCATTTATTAAAGAAATACAGCTACCCACATCAGAGCACACAAACAGGCTTCCACACAGCTTGAGTTCCAGCTTAATCTACTTTTTTTTTTTACCAGGGACCACACCCTTTTTTGGAACTTTATGGAGCACATGGAGACATCTAGTGGCAGGACAATACACTGCAAGTAAATATATAATTACAAGAAGCAGCAGGAATTGGCAGAGTAATGATACCTACCAAAGGAGATGGATAAGCAGGTCAAGCTTGGATTTAACTAATTGGAGGTAAATTCAAGGCGAGACCTTTAGTGTTGAACAATGCAGGATTGGGGCACATACCCCAAAAGGAGGTTGTACAATGCCTCCTAAGCACTCAATCCACTAGTAAGTCTGCTACAGGTGCCCCTGTGTGGCAGATTTACAGAGGCTCCAAGCGGAGAATATTTGCTCAACCTGTAGCGGCTTGTGATTTTTTGCACAGGAGGTTCCCCAGGTTCAACTCCTGGTGTGTCAGCTAAAATGGCGGCTGTCACATACATACCTGGATTAGCATTGACTAATTTATAGTGGAAGGACACTAACAGGCCACATCTACAGCTTGGGTGAGCAGTGGCCATTAATTAAAAGCAAAGCCTCCTGTTGCCAGTGACTTGACTTGACCAAGTCTTGATCTGTGCAGCCAGGAGGAGGAGGATAGTGGGCAGGCATGGTTCCAGGCACACCCATCATGGGATCCCACCTCATAGCCCATGACTTGGGTTCCTTAAGGAGCCATATCAGTAGTTTCTGACTCTGCTACTAAAGTTCTGTCTAGAATCATAGAATATCATGGTTGGAAGGGACCTCAGGAGGTCTTCTAGTTCAACCCCCTGCTCAAAATAGGGCCAATCCCCAAACAGATTTTTGCCCCAATCCCTAAGTGGTCCCCTCAAGGATTGAACTCACAACGCTAGGTTTAGCAGGCCTATGCTCAAACCACTGAGCTATCCCTTCCCCTCTTTAAAAAATAAACTAAGCCCCTCCATTATGGAGGCAATTTTCTTTTCATTTAGCTTAACTTCTGCGGAAATTATGTGCTGCTTCTCTGTGAGGAAAAAAATTACAACAAAAAACAAAACAAAATGAAAAGAAAAACCAACCACACGCACACAGCCCTCTTCCATTGATCTCTTGTAGACTCCTGCATTTGCCTTTTATGTGAAAAGAAGAAAGTATTTCCCAGTGTCCCTACAGAGAAATTGCAGTCACCCACGTCTGAGAAGGGATCCCAATTAAACCCACAGTTCTCTTTGCAAAGCAGAAGCTGACTTTCTGTGCAAGTCACTGTTCTATGTACATGGGTGTCTGTCTTAGCAAGGCCAACACCAAGCATTCAAAAATTGTGAGATTGCCTACCCTACCCAAAATCACAAGCTTGGCTTAAACAACTTGATGAGATTTAAAAATACATATACGCACACTTTCCAATTTTTTAAAATTTGCCTTCTGATGTTTGAGCCCTTTTCGGCACCTATGAGCTAGAAATTTACTATTTTTAATGAAAAACAAATCACGACTTGCTCACATAATCACGACTCCAGGAGTTAGGGATTTAAGAAAAACATCGAGTATCATAAGACTTGCAAAAAATCGTGACGGGGTGCCGTCTCTTCCAGCTAGCCATATCATTCGCTTGCTTCTCAGGTTGTCTCGGCATGAGTTGCTACATTTTCTTGTGATTCTAGGCACCAGAAAAAAAAAAATTAACTTGTGCCTGGAATGAAAAAGAGAAGACGGTAAATGGTAGCCCGGGATGACATTGATGCCTAGCTGTGAGACACAACTCCATTTGTTTAAAAATAGAAATAAAGATCCTGATACGGAGAAAGTCAAGGGCTGAGGACACTCCCATTGCAAATGTGATTGCAACTGTCCAAATGCCTATTGGTGAAAGTCATTTGCAAATTATACATACACACACGCCTATATCACATACGTGCTGGTGATATCTATTTGAGCATAGATTCATAGATTCTAGGACTGGAAGGGACCTCGGGAGGTCATTGAGTCCAGTCCCCTGCCCGCAGGGCAGGACCAAATACTGTCTAGACCATCCCTGATAGACATTTATCTAACCTACTCTTAAATATCTCCAGAGATGGAGATTCCACAACCTCCCTAAGCAATTTATTCCAGTGTTTAACCACCCTGACAGTTAGGAACTTTTTTCTAATGTCCAACCTAGACCTCCCTTGCTGCAGTTTAAGCCCATTGCTTCTTGTTCTATCCTTAGAGGCTAAGGTGAACAAGTTTTCTCCCTCCTCCTTATGACACCCTTTTAGATACCTGAAAACTGCTATCATGTCCCCTCTCAGTCTTCTCTTTTCCAAACTAAACAAATCCAATTCTTTCAGCCTTTCTTCTTAGGTCATGTTCTCAAGACCTTTAATCATTCTTGTTGCTCTTCTCTGGACCCTTTCCAATTTCTCCACAGCAGTTGCGCTTATCCAACATTTGCCTTCCAGGGTCGCTATGTTCATGTTGTGAAGATGTTTATATCTGTGACAAACTGGTCAGCTGTCCTTGTTGCTGAAAAGGCCAATCGTTTCTCTGCGGCTGAGGCAAAAATGATCAATGTAACCTTGCAAAAGGGCCATTCTATTATGCTACATGTTGACGGCAAATGGAAAATGGGGGCCTGGATGACAAATTACTAAGTGTGTTTATCAAGGAATGCTGCTAAATGGCCAGTGATCACGTGGCCACCAAAAGCTTCAGTGGCGCAATAAGATCACCAATGACTGATAGAGAGAGAATATCCAACCAGGTCACGTTAAGGACCTAACTAGAGATCGAACCAGGTGGCGTTTGCTCTGCAAGGAGGCTACATCCCTTGGGATTTGCCACAATGATGTGACTTATCCTGTATATTTAACCATCTCAAGTGCACTCTTCCCCCTAATTCCTCTTCCCAATGTCCGAGAACCAATCCCAGAGCAGCTTTAAACGGACACCATTCTTTTTTAAATCTACCTGTTAGAGAAATGTTTCCAGGCTGCCTCCTTCTCTGAAATTGCACCCCCTCAGGGCCAAGGTTGGGTTAGTGATCTGATTTAAAGTGTACAGTAATTCTATAGCGCTAACAACTGAAGTTTTATGCCATAGGAAAAGAGAAATTCTTAGCTTCCCATTGGGATCAAAAACAATTACTTGGAGCCCTGGAAGGTCTTGCAACATCTGATGTTAAAGGTGTGATAACTCTGCTGTAGAAAAAGACCATTTTAAGTCATACTTAGAGGTGTTTCCAGTTTATTAGGTGTTTTTTTTTATTCCCTATACAGTTGGGCTCATGGGAACTAAGACATCTGCAGGTGAAAAGATACAAAAAATAGTCCCAATACAATTTTTTTTACATCACTCCCAAATATTTCTAAATTCATTCTTTTTTTTTTTAAACGTGGTTTACACATAATACATGATGGCATGGTGGGGCATAAATGCTGCTGGCCACAAACTCTGAATATCTAAAAACAAACATGCTACTCTGAATCTTGTGTTGTCTAACTTTGTAAGTGTAGGCGTGGGCTTGACATATACAACTAGATGTGGGTGAGGCCACATTCCTCAATAAGCATGACTGGAGAGGTAAATGGACCAGTCCGCTAGAAACTGGATGTCTGCAGTAACTAAGAAAAGGGGGAACACCCTGGTACCGTTTACAGTGGACAAGATCACAATGGACCAGATAAGCCTGGAATGTAAGATGAGGTAAAGAGTAGATCGTGCACGGACAGAGTATGCCGTTCTTACAAGGTAACCAAACCAATCGTGAAGCATGTGATGTAATGTATAGTAGTGAAATGTGTGTGTAAATGTACATAAAGGAAGAGGTTGTCTGTGTAACTTGGGGTTTGTGATGTACCCTGCGTCCACCCACTGCAGTTGAGTCTGGTCAACTCAGCATAGCTTTGCTGTATGCCAAATAAAGACACCTGAGAGATGAAAACTGGAGATGAACTGAGTGGAAGAAGACTTGGAAGGAACCCCCACACTAAACATGCAAATCCTCACCAACTTTCTTTCTCAGCACTAGTATGGCATCCATCACCATGCTCTTTGAGTGCCTATTACTCCAGGGCAAGGAAGAGTAAAATGCCTTTCTCTTTCATGTTACTATCACAGAACTAAGAGCCAGATCCAGAATCCATGGGTCTCTTTCCATTGACTTTCATATGCTTCCATATGAGTGTCAAATATAAAGGGCCTATTCATTTCAATGGGTCTTGGTGCCCCATCTTCTCCTGAGACTAGCCAGGGCAAAACTGTGGGAATGTGAGCTAGACATATGCCATGGAGGAGCAGTCTCCTTAAACTGAATCAGTTTACTTTGCTCATTTGGTTTACAAACATGGATATGAGAAGAGACATGTTAACCTAGGGGTTACATCTCTTTAATTACTCCAGTGTATATGAGAAAAGGAGTCTGCCTGATAAATATTTCATCAGCCCCTGTAATAAAATTTTGATTCTGTTTGCACAATTAATCTATATTGCGTTGATCCGTACCTTTTGGGTTTCAATAATTTAGCAAAATCTATTAGTTGTCCCTCCCCCCCCACTTCTAACTAGCTCAGGACGGAGGAGAAATTCACATTTGTGGAACAGTGATCAAATTTTCATTCGGTGCCATCGCTTTTAATTCAGTTATTTACGCATCACAGCATAACCTCTCTGATTTCTTTTTTTCAAACATTAAATTACTTTAAATACCTGGCCTCGTTTGGAAGGAAACCTTGCAGAAACCTTATGCTTTTGGAACCACTGTCTGCAAAAGAACTAATTAGCCGAAGGAGACATCCTTGAAAGAATAGCGTGCTAAAAAGCATCCCAGAATGCTCTAAAAGGAAGGGCAAGACATTCATATTTCACAAGTATGGGTCAGCCTAATTAATGAAGCCAAAAGCTTGTGTCCAAAGTAAGAATTGGAGAGAAAGACAGAGAGATTGGCTAGGGAAAGTACAGGTGCTGAGACGGATTCTTGCGTTTGCTGCTCTGCAGTGTGAAAAAGGAGAAAGTGCCAAGGTGGCCTTATTGTGTGATACCTTAATTTAGTATTTCTGTACAAGTGTAGTTTTAAATCAGCAGGGTTTCCTGTTTGTAAGAAAAAGGGAGCTGGCTGAAAAGGTTTCCATCAGATCTTTTTTCAATGGAAAACAGGCTTTTTGATGAAAAATATCCTAGTAGATAGGACACTAGACTGGGACTCGCACAATATGGGTTCTATTCCTGGCTGTGTTAGTGGCCTGCTGGCTGATCTAGGACAGGGATTCTCAAACTTCATTGCACTGTGACCCCCCTCTGACAACCAAGTTACTACATGACCCAAGGACCTTGGATGGGGAGAGAGGGGCCCACAGCCGGAGCCCCGCCACCTTGGGTGGGGGTGGAACTCGGGCTTCAGCTTCAGGCCTGAGTCCCAGCAAGTCTTATGCTGACCCTGTCAACCCCATTAAAATAGGATCACGACCCACTTTGGGGTCCTGACCCATAGATTGAGAACTGCTGATGTAGGAGGAGCCACATCATCGCCCTGTGCCTCAGTTTCCCCATCTGTAAAATGGGGATAATGATACTTCCCTCCTTGTGAAGTGCTCTGAGATCTACTGATAAAAAAAGTTATATAGTAGCCAGGTTATTATTTTATTTTATTATGAAATCTAATTAAATAGCTTAGTTATACTAAGTTGATTGTTGGAAAACCAAAAACTGTGAAATGTTTCAGGTTTTGGTAGTTTTCAGCTAAAAATGTTCATTTTCTCAAGTATCATCCCCCCCACCCAAAGAAACATTTTTTTCTGGTGGGTGTTTAAGAAAAAATGAAAACTTCCACTGAATATTTTGACAAAATAGTAAAAGATTTTCAGTTTCACCAAAGTTTTCCATGAGGAAAAAAACCCATATTCTGACCAGCTCCAGTTATAAATCAATGAAACTTTACTGAAACAAGCAAAGTTGAGAACTGGTTATTCCTTTTTAAATGTCACCAAAATGTATTGTTTTTCCATGGGTGGAAATTGTTGTCACAGGAGGCTGACGGGCCATAAAGATCTCATGGGCTCATTGGAAACGCTGTAGAGTGTCACAACTTGATTACTATTATGTGTGTGTATATACTCAGAGCAGTCACTGTGCTCAGTGTTTTCCAGACAAAGCAATGATCCCATCCCCAAGGACCTTCCAGTCTAAGGAGCCCATCCTGCTCCCATTCAACTCAAGGGTAAAATTCCCATTGACATCAATGGGAGTGCAACGGTAGCCATTGGGATTACAGGTATCCTCGGGGCCTGATCCTGAAAGGTATCACAGATTTTAAGGCAAAAAGGAGTCATTATAATAATTTTGTCTGACCTCCAGCACACTACTGGCCATAGATTTCACCCAGTGAAAACACGGGAGTTGCAGGGAGCCTGCAGCACACCTTAGAATCAGGCCCTAACTCAGACCACGTCATAGGCGCCGACTCTGTGGGTGCTCCAGCCCCAAAGCACCCACAGTGAAAAATTGGTGGGTGCTCAGCACCCACCGGCAGCTCCCCACCTTCCTGCCCAGCTCACCTCCGCTCTGCCTCCTCCCCTGAGCATGCCACGTGCCCACTTTTTCCCCCTAGTCCCAGAGGGGGCAGAGTTGGGGTGGGGACTTTGGGGAAGGGTTTGGAATGGGAGTAGGGCAGGAACAGGGAAAGGGTGCAGTCAGGGCCGGGGACGTGGGGTACGAGCCTCCACCAGCGCCGGGGAAAGTTGGCGCCTATGGACCACGTAGTTTAGATGCACCATACATGGGATAAAGGTTCATCCCAGAGCAGTTGAACATTAATTTTAGGATGGTACTTGGATTATACCAGGAAGTCTTCACTAATGACCTTTACTAAAAACAGTGATCTGGGAAAAACAAAACAAAACAAAACAATGTTGTTTTGGAGGCACAGGAGGAGAAAAGGGCATTAACATTTTTGATCTGGTTCCAAGGAAATGATTTGACCATGGAAAGATTGAGGGATACTTTGCATATACAAACAGAAACCCATAATGCTTCTTTCTATGAGCATACTGGGCACTGATTTTACATCACTGACCTCGACTCTTTTATCAAGGAAGCAGACTGTCTGGTGGCATTTTAAATCACTATTTACATGTTAAAGCCCATTTACTCGGAAGAAGCTATGATTAGCTTGGCCTTCTAAAACGCACTGCTGAAGACATGGCAATTCCCTTAAGCAGTATTTCATTTTCCCTCCTTAAAATTCTTCAGGTGACTTGAATGCTGGTGAAAGGTGGTGGACTGACAACCCTGGCACGTGGAGATTACAGAATTGATATAGAACGGGCATGGCGGGAGAAGGATTTGCTCTACTGTCCAGGGAAAATTCCCCACTCTGGCACTTTGAGTGCAGAAGGTGGGGGCCTGCAAGAATTCTAAAAATTAATACTGGCCACTCCAGGCTTGTATTAAACTCCCAAGGTTTCAGCTTTTCTCTGACTTAGGCTTGATAAACGCTGCCACCACCCAAGTGAAAAAAATGCTTCTTGCAAATCCTGGAAAAACTCACTTGGGAAGTTTTCCCTGAAGCCCCTCGGCTTTTTCACCTCTCAGGGAAGCCGAGAAAGAAAACAAAGAAAAGTGAAGCCCAGGTGTTGCCACCAGCTAATTGAAAAACATATATACAGACCTTTTAAGACACAAAACCAATCAGGATTTTTAAAAAGGTAAATTTTATTAAAAAAGAAGGAAGAAAGGAAAGACATCTGGAAAATCAGGCTATTGCTAGATTTTATAAAGCAGTTGAAAAGGGGTTAAACACCAGGAATGGCTCCGTGGGGTCCAGTTTCATGTTACAAAAGAAAACAAAAATACCTGCGCTTAGCACAGAGGAAATCCACAAGCCAAAATAAAGAAATAAACCTGATCGCATCTATCTAAACGTTCCCTGTCCCAGTGAATCCTTCTAGGTATGGAAGATTATTTTTCATACCTGGTTCAAACTTTACACAGCATTCCAGCTGCCCCGTCATTTCCCCCCCCCCATTTTAAAAAGATCTAGCCTTCCCATTGACTCTTTTGGTCAGGTGCCCACTCCCTTTTCTTTACCTGGGGGACTTCTTAACCCTTTACAGGTGAAGCAAGCAGCCACCAAGCGGGACTTTATAGCTAACTGGCTGGCTGGATGTCCATAAAAGGGAGTTACCCACCCCCTTCATTTATCACATCTACCTTCACAAGCAAAGACTTCTAGTGGTTGAAGAGTTATTCAGTTTTCATGGCCCATTCAATCCTCCATCCCTGTGCTGAGAAGGTCAACTAATATGGCGGTTAATGCCCTCTGGATACTTTTTGTGAGGTGAACACTTGTCCATTAGAAAGTCAACTGAGACCAGGCCAACTCATTACACATAGGTCATCTGGTGTAAACAACTTATGGCCACAATCAATCTCAGGGCCTAATTGGAGCCAAGAACTTAGAGAAGTGAAAGATTTTTGTGCCACATAACCCAGCCTCCTGAGTTACTGAGCTCTGCAAAGCAACCACTTTAACGTGTGGAAAGGGTGTGAGAGTTTATCAAATCCATCCTTCTGAGTTAAGCTGCAGCTGGCAGACATGACATCTGACATGGGGGTGAGCGAGATGCTAATCAGTGGGTATACAAGGTCTCAGCAGACAATGTCCTAACTAAGATCCACTAGTATGTGAAATAATCTGCTGAGGGAACTGATGGAATCCCTATCACTTGAGAGCGCTAGAGCTGGATTCTCTGGCCTGCTCTCTCCCTTTCAGCTGCTCAGGAGGCCCTGAAAGTGGAAACTTCCCTCAAGTCTTCTGCTGACCCAAATCTCCTCCTACCCTCAGCATATGGGAGTCCTCAGATAGCATAGAGCCAACAAAGCCATTTTCGATGCTTCCCTCCCTACTCCCCATTGCATGGAACTTATTGGGGGGTGGGGAGTGGTAGGAAGAGTAGTGGTTCAGAGTGTGTTGGGCTCTGATGATCTCCAGCTGGGCTATATTCCCTAGGGGAGCATTGCCAGCTGACTCCGTTCAGAACAAAATTGCCTCAAGCCCAATGCAGGCAATCAAAGACTCACAACCATCCCCTTGACAGCTGCCCTCTCTTCTCCGCTAGTGTAAATGGGATGAAGCAGAGAATCTGGGCCTGAAAACTGATCTAGGCAGAACACTTCAGGGAACAGCCCGGCATTGCCAGAGGATGGAGATGATGAGCTGCCGGATCTTTCTTCATCTCCAATACCACTATTTCAAGAATCAACCTCTCTATTTTTATTTATTTATTGGCTGTAGAAGGACCATTTTTTCTATCAACCAAAAGGAACATGGGTGATGAGAATGAAAAAGGTCAGTGTTTAGACTGACAGTGTTAACCAAATGTCATTAAGTGAAGAGCTACCAGAACAAGCAAAGATCGCTGAAGACCTACTAGGTAAGCTAGTCCATATCCAAGCAAATAAAGATTTATCATTTCCATATTCCCTGGGATTGTCAGACTAATTTTGGGCAGAGCCTCTTGTAAATGTAAATCACACAAACTCACCTGCAGGTCGACTGTTTGACTTTCTGCTTCTATCACCCAGCATCTCATTTTTATCCAGATGATTCTACATCATGTAGTTCCTCCTGCTACACAGTCTCTTTCCTCCATTGCAGTCAGGCATTAGTAATAAGGGACTGGGAAGAGGAAAGCTTCATACATCACAGATGCAACCTAATAGAAAAGGGGGAAGGGATAGCTCAGTGATTTTGGCATTGGCTTGTTAAACCCAGGGTTGTGAGTTCAATCCTTGAGGGGGGCACTTAGGGATCTGGGGCAAAAATCAGTACTTAGTCCTGCTAGTGAAGGCAGGGGGCTGGACTTGATGACCTTTCAGGGTCCCTTCTAGTTCTATGAGATAGATAGGATATCACTCATTAGTCAAAGCACTGTGAAGCCTCATCAAATGGATTACAAGGGCACCTCAGGACACTTTGAGGAGGACAAAGGAAGATTACAAACAGAGATGGCTCCTTGAAGATGTAGAAAGGCAGAAACCACTTCACTCTGTAGCAGAAGGCAACAGGTAAGTCTCTCCTTTCACAGCAGGTAACAAATGCTTTCATTTAAGCTTCCCATCTTATCCGGGGACGTCTCCTTTTCACCTCAGTACATGGGAGACAGAAGAGAAACCTAAGCAGCTCTGTCCCAGCCTCTTCCACAGGGCAAGTCATTCAGGCCAAACTTTTTAAAATGTGGGTGCCTACATTTAGGTGCCCAAACCCAGGCTTAGGCACCCAAATGAAATGGCCCAATTTGTCCAAGTAGCTGAGCACCTCGCTGAAATTGGCTAAGATTCGCTCACCCTGTGTTGGATTTGAAGGTCCTTTTTAAGCAGTGTCCTGCGGCTGTGAAGGCAGTCTATTAAAATCTCACTTCGAATTCTGGTCTTGCAATTTCACCTGTGTAAACAGCCACATCTGGATCCATTCAGCACCGCCACAAGCCCATGCCCATCAGACACACACCTGATCTGTTCAGCAGCAGCTGAGGGGAGAAGCTTCAGTGATGGGCAAACATCCAGAGAATTCAGATTCACTTGATGAGCGGCGGGCGGAGGGAACCTGCAAAATTGATCCAGCAATCCCGGAAGAAGCAACTTTTGTCATGGGATTTGCACTGCATTTTGTTTCCAGTCACAGTCAGACACACCAAGAGATCAGCCCTTCTGACAGTTCAATGGGAATCCACAGGCCTGCTCACTTCTCTGCCTGAATGATGCAGGACATGCCAGTTATATTATGATCAGTTATATTATGTTACTGACAGAGGGGGGGCACTCTTCACCGTTAACCTACCTTTACTCTGCAATGACACCGGTGGGCTGGTATCCAAGCAGTAGCACTGAGGGACTCAGAAGAAACCAGCCCGTTTCCCTGCCCTCCCTCCCTGTTGTGGAATAGCAAGAGGCTTGGGCTTTCAGAGAAGTCATAGCTGAAGAAGCCCTATTAGTTTGGCTAGTCTATCCCCAGGCCCGAGTAACAATTTTACCTTCAGGATATTCTCTGCTACTTTGTCCTCTCTAGTTTTAAACATGTCAGAAAATACAGCTACTACCAAACCCCATGGGAGACTATCCTTAAAACTTAATTCCTCCAAATTAGAGATCTCAACATCTGAGACTTTTCCTTCATAGTCAATTCTAATTTTCTGAGTTTCATTCCATTTATCCTACCACTAGTTTAGAACAAGTCCTCTCCCTCATTGTTTTTTATAATCTTTAGCTAGTCTTCTAATATCATATCTTTATTATTCTGGTAGTTCCTAGCAACTTCAGCCGGAGCAAGGGCCCCGTTGTTCTAGTAACTCTACAAATACACAATAAGACTCCATCTTTGCTCCAAAGAACTTACAACCTAAGTAGACAAGAACAGACAAAGGCTGGTGGGAAGGATTATGACCTTCATTTTACAGTCCAGAGAGATTAAGGCCGGGATTTTTAAAGGTATTTCAGCATTGTTGCACTCAGTGTGGCAGTGCCTTTAGGAGCCTATATCTAATTTTCAAAAGGGATTTAGGCTCTTTGGGGGGGTTCAAAATCCCATTGATAGTTAATGGGATCTAGACTCCTAGGGAATGTCTACACAGCCTGTGGCACCAAGCCTTGTGACTTGCCCAGGCCCCATAGAGAGTCTATGGCAGAGCTAGGAGTAGAACCCAGTCCCAGCCTTACCCACAAGCCCATCCTCCTCCTAGTTCTCCCATAGCTGTTTTTATGTCTCTTTCTCACTTACCATGGAGAATTGCAATGAGGCTCGTGAATAAGCAAGAAGCCAAGCAGCAGAATGTAATCTGTAGTTTCCCATTCTTCAGTTTTCATCTTCTTTTTGTTAATACTATAGAAGAACTGGTTCAGAGCATCTTAATGAATGCAACAGTTTTATATACTGCTAATTACTTTGATGTAAATGTCTAAAAACACAGCCAATCTGTCTTTTATATGGTTTAAATGCAGCTGAAGTGATTATTTCTCCAGTAAATCTTCTACTGATCTAACGGAAACTGATTTTAAAATAGAGAGGAGAAAAAAAAAAAGGTCATTGCTATTCTTACAAGCTGTCTGCGTAGTATTATTATAAAAATTGCATTTCCAGCTAATCAAAGATGTGTTTAGTAGGACTCTACCTGTAAGGGTTGCACATTCAGCAGGATGCACAAGGAATTAAAATAATAATAATAATAAAAAAAACTTATAGTATTGCTCTATCAGTAGTCATGTATTTGTATGAATGGAGCAGAAATGTGCCATTTAATGGTATAGGTTCTTATCTCCTGAGTTCTCCTATAACAAAAGGACCAGAAGCGGCTAACAGGAGTTTCAGAGGGTGTTTGGAAGGGAGCGTGAGAGGTGTTCCTTCCAGGTTCAGCACTATGCGTGATACCAAGATGGCCAGCGATGGAACAGTGGTGGCAATTTGCAATGGATGTGCCATGTTCTTTTTTCAGCCTGAAGACAGAAGGGATTTCCTGTGCATGAAGTGCAAGCAGGTGGCTGTGCTGGAGGAAGAAAAATTGGATTGGAGGGGCAAGCTAAGATGCCACTAAGAATCAGAGAAGCTGTGGAGTTCCTAGAAAACCAGGTTTGGGAAACCCCAGAATCCCAGGTTCAAGGAAGAACGGAGCTAGCTACAAAGGAATTGGTGAGAGAAGAAGTCAGAGAGGAGGCCTGGCAGTTTGTAACCACCAGAGGCAAGAGATTGGAGCAACGTTCTCCATGGTTGGAGACGTGGATGAGGATAGGCAGACTGGCCACCAGAGAAAAGAGAAGCAGGAGGACTTCCACACAGCTAGAAGTTTCAAATCAATATTGGGTCCTCAATATGGCAAATATGGAAGATACTTCTTAAGATACAGCAGGTCCAAGGGAATAGAGAGATGTACAGGACACGTGTGGATGGCAGCTTAGGCCAAGCTTACCCCTAAGAAAATCAAGTTTACCCCCAAAGAGTTCTCCAGTCATCTAAGGTAGACAGACGATCCTTCTTGGAGATTCAATTCTTCTGAGTCTTGAAAGAACCTTCTGCAAGGGACTGGTGGAAAACAGGAGGGTGTGCTGCCTTCCCAGAGCCAGGACATTAGACGTAACTTCAAGATTGGATAGGCTTCTGAAGTCTGCGGGCAAGGATCAGTTGGTGATGGTTCATGTGTCACAGGATATCTTACAGATAGTAGATGACTTCAGGGAACTCAGAAGCATGCTGTAGAAGAGGAATATACAAACAATCTTCTCTGGGATCCTTCCTGTCCCACTAGCAAAGGAAGACAGAAGGCACAAGATTCTGGAAGTGAATCACTGGCTAGGTAAGTGGAGTAGGGAAAAGGGCTTTGGTTTTGTGGAACATGGGTCCACCTTCTATGGGGAGAGGGAAATGTATAGTTCGGAAGGCCTCCACCTCAACAGAAGGGGGACTGATCTCTAGCTGGCCTGTCCCTCCTGGGGTTAAACTCATAGTAAAAGGGGAACTTAAAATGAATGAAGATATGAGCACGCCGCACAAAATCAACATGCAGAGAACAAAATTAATCAAGAAACCGATGGACATGAAGAGAAGAAATTCTTGAATTGCCTGTACACTAATGCTAGAAGCTGAGGTAACAAACAAGAGGAATAGGAATTGCTTATTTATGAGCATAAATTGGATCTAGTTGGTATTACTGAAACTGGATGGGGTGATTCACACACTTGGAATGTTAAAATCAATAGTTATAACCTCTTTAGGAAGGGTCGAGTGGGCAATAGGGGAAGGGGGAGTGGTACTCTGTCAAAAATGGCATTACCTGTTTCTGAGTCATGGACAACTCAGACAAAAATGATCTGGAAAGTTTATGGATCAATGTCCTAACAGATAAAGCACAAGATGGGGTATTATTTGGTGTCTGCTACAGACCACCAAATCCCACTAAGGAACAGGATGACCAGCTCCTTATGCACCTATCTATAATGTCAGGTTTCAGAGTAGCAGCTGTGTTAGTCCGTATCCGCAAAAAGAACAGGAGTACTTGTGGCATGTTCCATTCTATGCATCTGAAGAAGTGGGATGTAGCCCACGAAAGCTTATGCTCAAATAAATTTGTTAATCTCTAAGGTGCCACAAGTCCTCCTGTTCTTTTATCTGTAATGTGTAAGAAAAAATCCTGTGTGCTCATGGAGAACTTTAATTTGAGTGACATAGACTGGCGGTCTCATGCTGCTAGTACTAACATATCCTTGGAATTTCTGAACATTCTAGATGACAAGTTCCTAGATTAAAAAGTGTTGCAACCAACAAGGGGGAATTTTATATTAGACTTTGTCCTAACAGATCAAGAGTGAACCAATCACAGAACTAAAAGTTAATGGTAGCTTAGGTACAAATGACCATGACTTGATCACATTTATAACGTGCAAGCAGAATAAAGTCCATATATATATATATATATATATATATATATACACACACACACACACACACACTTGGTGGTTTAATAGGGCCAATTTCACAAAGCTGAAAACAATTATGAGCCAGATCAGCTCAGAGGCAGAATTTAATCAGAAAAATGTGCATGATAACTGGGAACCATTTAAGAACACCTCACTAGATACCCCAAAAGCCGCAATCCCACAACTGAGGAAGGAGACTGTGCTGATTAAACCAGGTGTTTTTGTTGTTGTTGTTGTTTTTTACACAGTAGATTATTGCAGCTGTAAAATAAATAAATAATATACTGCTAATGGAAGAAAGGGGAAGTTGGTAGTAATGAATATAAATCATAAGTTAGGAATTGTGGAAAATTGGTAAGGGAAGCCAAGGGACAAAAGGTAAAATCTATGGCTAGCAGAATTAAGGACAATAAGAAGTTTAAAAAAATATATTAGGAACGAAAAGAACCCTGACAATGGTATTGGTCTATTGCTCGGTGGAAATAATAAAATTATCAATAATAATGCAGAAAAAGCAGAGGTGTTCGATAAATATTTCTGTTGTACATTTTGGGGGGAAACAGATGCTGCAGATGACACTCTTTTTATACCACGTGTATCTCTGGGGGATATTAAACAGAAGCTGCTACAGTGAGACATTTTAAAATCAGCAGGTCCAGACAACTCACAAACAAAGGGTTTTAAAATAGCTGGTTGAGAAGCTCACTGGACCATTAATGTTGATTTTCAATAACTCTTGGAGCACTGGGAAAGTTCCAGAAGACTGGAAGAAAGCTAATGTTGTGCCAATTTTAAAAAAAGGATAAATGGTAAGGTAAGAATAAATGGGATGACCAAGGTAAGCATAGGCCCGTCAGCCTGACATCGATCCAGGGCAAAATAATTCAATTTGATTAATAATGAACTAAAGGAGGGTAATGTAATTAATGCAAATCTGCATGGATTTATGGAAAATACATCTTGTCAAACTTGATATCTTTTTTTGATGCAAAGACAGGTTTGGTTAATAAAGATAAGTGTTGACATAATATGTTTAGATTTCTGTAAGGCGTTTGACTTGGTGCCGCACAACATTTTGATTAAAAATCTAGAACAATATAAAATTAGTATGGCACACATTAAATGGATTAAAAACTGGCTAACTGATAGGTCTCAAAATGTAACTGTGAACAGGGAATCGCCATAGAGCAGATCTATTTCCAGTGGGATCCCACAGGGATCAGTCTTTGGCCCTATACTATTTAACTCTTTACTAATGACTTAGAATAAAACATAAAATCAGCACTGAAAGATTGCAGATGACCCAAAAATTGAGGAAGTGGCAAATAACAAGAGGACAGGCCACTGATATAGAACGATCTAAGTGATTTGGTAAGGTGGGTGCAAGCAAACCATTTTGATGGGGTATACAACCCCCGCACTGGTGAGGCGAGGGTTAAGGAGCTGCTCTAGGCCCAAGAGGCCGGCCACACACACCCCACCCCCTCTGCTGGATGTGCTCCCCAGTGGAGGGAGCATTTAAAAAGGAGCAACTCAGCTCAGTCTGGGCTTACTGCGGAGGGAGCAGTCAAGTGCAGCAGCCTCCCACTGGGAAGCCACCAGGACTCAAAGCCACCAGGATCGAGCCTCATAGCCAAGCCACTGGAGGCAGGGCTGGCTCTAGGTTTTTTGCTGCCTCAAGCAAAAAAATTTTTGGCTGCCCCCCACCCCAGCCCTGGGCTTCCCCCCACACCCCCTGCCGCCCCAGCGCTGGGCTTCCCCCCACCAGTGCCCTCCCCCCACTCCCCTGCTTCCCCAGCCCTGGGCTCTCCCCCCAACCTGCACCCTCCTGCTGTCCCAGCCCTGGGTCACTGGTAACTCGCTCCCAGGGCGGGTCATTCAGCAGGAATTTTAGATGTGCACAGAACACCGACAGGATTGGTTCCCATATGGTTACAGAACTGCAGTAAAGTGGAACAATTTTCAGCTTGTGTGATTGGAGGATATCTGGATGCATATTATAAGACTGTCCTACATAAATGAGGAAAAGTTGAGGTGCTTTTATTATTCTTTTGTTCCATTCTTTCTTTCAATGGGGAATTTGCCAATGCAATATCACTGTCTTCCTTTTAAACAAACAAACAAACAAAAGGCAATGGCTGTTGAAAATAGCAATTCCAGTCCTAATAACCACTGGGAAGCATTTCTTGCTCAATTTTATCCTACTTTTTCTACAGCAAGTTACAGTGGATCAGTATATTTGATTTGGGAGAAATGAAGTAACAGCTGCCTGAATTGAGCTTGAGCACTCCTGAATTTTGAGGGTGTTCAAATTTGGAAGGCAGGTGCTAGATTCCCTTTCTGAATATTAGCTATATCTGGAAAGGAAAAGTCAATTTCTGCTTCCATGGCTCAGAAGTGGAAATCCTCCTACGTGCCTGGTACTGTATCTAAAGCTGCCCAGGTCCAGAGCCTCCCCTCCCTTACTTTTCATTTTAAATTCTAGTGGGATCCATGTACCTCCCTTGCTAGGCTTCAGATAGAGAGGGGCACTGTCCATTTAGTCCACCCAATTCCTTCTTTGGGGGCTGCAAGGTGAGGTCACACCAGTATCCCTAATCCAGTCTGGGGAAGTCTTCTGAAGGGGATATCTGGGGCAAAGCCTTCTACTCCATGGGCACACTTGTTCCCCATTCACAGTGCCACCCCTTTCGACTCACAGCAAGCTGCAGCATGGCTCAGCTACCTCACTCCCTCCCTTTCTGTTGATAGCTGCCAAGGGATTGCTGGGAAATGTAGTTCTTTCCCTGCTCCAGGGCTGGCTCTATAGGCAGGGAGCTGGGCAAGGAACTACAGCTCCCAGGGTCCCATGGGTTTTCAGCTCCCACGCTGGATCCACAGCTGCTCCGTGGCTCCGCTTCTGCGGGGTTGTGAGAGGGGAGGAAGTGAGTTAAAAAAAAAAAAAGGGATGGCCTGAATGCTGCCCCCTGCAAATATGCCACCCCAAGCACCTGCTTGTTTTGCTGGTGCCTAGTGCCGGCCCTGACTGGAAGACTTTCAAGGGCTGGAATTGAAGGTGATGACTCACCATTGCCAGCGGAGGAGACTTAGGAGATGGCTCTGAGCAGAACACAGGAGGGACCTTGAGTTCAGTCCAAGATGATGCCAGAGGGACTGGAACAAGGGTAGAAAGTGACCCAGGGAACACGTTTAAGGGTAAGAGGCCCTAGGCCCTGTACAAAGGCTACTACTTCGAAAGGCCCCGGAATCTCAAGTAGAAGAGAGGTTATTTTACCGCTGTATTTGGCACTTGTGCAACCCCTGCTGGAATCCTGTGTCCAGTTCTGGTGCCCACAATTCAAGAAGGATGTTGATAAATTAGAATAGTTTAATAAAGGAGCCATGAGAATGTTTAAAGGATTAGAAAACATGCCTGATAATGATAGACTCAAGGAGCTCAAACTATTTAGCTTAACAAAGAGAAGATTAAGGGTGACTTGATTAAAGCCTATAAGCATCTATATTGGAAATAAATATTTCTTAATGGGCTCTTCAATCTAGCAAAGAAAGGTATAACACAATCCAATGACTGGAAGCTGAAACTAGCCAAAATCAGTCGGAAAGAAGGTATACATTTTGAATGGTGAGAGTAATTAACCATTGGAACAATTTACCAAGGGTTGTGGTGGATTCTCTGTCACTGGAGAATCATCAATTTTTAAATCAAGACTGGATGTCTTTTCTAAAAGATCTGACCTAGGAATTATTTTGGGGAAATTGTATGGCCAGTGATATACAGGAAGTCAGATGAGATGATCAAAATGGTCCCTTCTGGCCTTAGAATCTCTGAATAAGAGCAGAGCTAGTTAGAGGCAAGCCACCAGGTCGTCAGGACTTTGGAGGAGGCTAAAGGATGGGTAGGCAGGATGGTTACTTTATAAACCATGATATCTTGATCCTGTAATGGTAAGCAGCTGGAATAGATCTGGCTGGCCAATCCCCATTAGAATGGCATGCCCGGTGATAATGCCAGATTCTCCAGACTGTCCCCTTCCCAGCAACTTGCCTCTAATGTGAGCCAGAGAGGTGATTTCTAGGGACCTGTTTTCACTGCAACAGTTAGCTCTAGTTGTACATTCAGGTTAATGCCACTTGAGCTAGCCTAGGAAACTGCCCCAGAGCTACACAGAATTATTGGATTAGCATCCAAGGAATTACTGTAACTCCAGCAGCTGGGTCCCCACTGTATTACTGGCTCGAGTTCAGCAACACTGGAGCATCAACCACCCCCCCCTTTCCCCCAGCAGGCCAACTAGCTGGAGTTTAAAGCACCAATTAACTCGAACAAGAGATTTGTGTGTGTGGACAGAAGTCAGGTTTAGGGCAATGCTTGATGTAGAGCTCAAGCTAACATCGCAATGAAGTACAAGGAGAGGAGATCATACCTCATCCTCCCCGGCACATTCTACTTCTGCTGAGGTTGCCAATGGGAATGCCAGTTGACCCGCTGGTTCTGTGACACGGATGTTTCTCCACCCGGAAATGTATTGAGACCTCCCCGACTCATTGCGCACAGGTCCCCCAGAAAGCCACATAATAGCATCATGACTTTCAGCCACTACCCGATCGAGCTGGTCCTCAAGCCATCCAGTCCTATGAGCCATGTGGCCTGACCCAGTGCCCATTAAAGCCAGTTGGAGGTTCTTAAAGAGCATCTTGATGGAGGAGAAAGAGAAATCAGTACCAAGCACAATCGCTTTATTTCCTATGGGTTTGCAGAAAGGTCAGGCGAGTGGAGCTTTGACTCCAACCCAGATTTCACATGCCAATAGCTCCACACCTAATTGTATTCGAGTACTACCCAGAGATAAAAGTTTGGCAGTTCACTCCCCTGTTGTTTGTTTGGGGCCAGTCAAATATGAACAGCAATGATAATCCAGCTTAAGCAGGCATTACAACGGAAATCCTTTGTACGCCGCCCATAGATCAGTGGCTCGTCAGCTGGCATGAGCAAAGCCATTGCCTCCTGTAATTAGAGCGAGGTTTAAAAATATACGAATATCTAGAAATACAACTTGCTCTTTGTGTCCCTTGAGGAAAGATTTTGCTGGAGTGCCAGCTCGCTGAGCCTGAAGGGTCTGTATTTTTGAACCTGAGCGTTAATCATCATCAAATTATCATCTCAGCAATCACTCAAGAATTTTGTTTTGCTCACTGGAGGGGGCAGAATGCGGCACACCTGAGTGTGACTGATCGTGACTGCTGTGATTTCAGTGAGGTTGCTCCCCCCTCTATCCGCCCCCACGTCTGTAGCGTCTTTTTAGTTCAGTGACTTTTGTGCTGGCGGAAGACCCTCGTGTGGATGGCCTTGGGGGTGAAGCCACCTATTCATTTGCAGAGGCATCATGACTCACTGTGCTCCATGCTGCACAATCCATGTGCCTTAACACACTTCTGGTGAGACGGGTGGGGATGCCACTGCCCTGTTCTGGCCCCTCTAGGCGGCACAAGGGGCTAGGGAAGAATTCCCTTGGCATAAGCACTGCATTGATTATCTGTGAGCTGATTCCAACACAAGGCCAGCCGCTCATAGCGGGACCAGAAGGGGGCGCATCAGGTTGGGAAGGGGTGTGGCTGTATTGCATACATCTATGGCCATTCTGGTTTTCTTTAGACAGCCTTGGGGAGGCTGCTGTAACTTAGAGCAGCCTACGTAGCCCTGGAGCAGCCCGTCCATAGGAAGGCACAAAGGCAGAGGTGCAGCTCAGCATGTCCGCCATGCTCTCTAAGGGTGAGAGCACACGTCAGCCTCCGAGTCCATTCAGTCTTTGGTCTCTCTGCTGGGACTGTCAGAAAGGGTATTGTTAATATAGCCTACTTCCCCCCATTCGGTTTTGGCCAGGCCGCCTCTCAACCCCGCGGCGAACCCGAAGCAAGGAAAAAGGCCCCAATAGACTGCACGGCCTTATTAGGGCATAGTGCGTATCACAGGAAACTTATGAGTGTATCCATAGTGTTTACCGCAAAAACCGTTTCTGCAGTTTCCGCATTATATTGTTCTTCCTAATAAGGGGAAGACAGTTTGGGCACTAAAAGCCAATCAACGCGTGCCACATTTATTTTCTGAACTATATACTTAGTCGCCCCTGTATAGCAATTAGAGGTGTCCCGAATTCAACGTCACTGCCAGTCCAAGTCTGATCAACCCGGGCTTGACCCTCCCGCTCCCAAATCCAGCCTGAGCGTGTGTCATGTACCCGGCTCAAATTCACTATGTATATGTTTTCCCATCTGGCTGTTATTTGCATGGTCGTAAGTAATGAGTTAAACATCATTTTTTATGTGTTGTGTCTGTAGTTATCTTGCTCATTATCCCCTATTGTGTTTAGTTAGGAAAGGGTTTTATTTTCTTACATGCTTCCTTCCCCTTATCTTGCTTGCTTAAATTTTGTTATATGGCAGCTATAGTCGTTTAAATGTAGTTATATATTATTGTAGTGGTTTAATAAGGATCCGTGAAATAAATATTTACTATATTTACCATACTTACCATTTTACAATAAAATTGAGTTGTATCTATTTCTCCTCATCCTGGGTCATTCAATTCAATCCTTCACCGAGAATCCCTAAAGAACCTCTAGCCTCAATTGGGCTGAACGGGTGTCAGTTGTGCCACTTCTTTTCCCCCGGCTGCCTCTTCGAATCTAGACTGAGACCATCAGCTCATGCCACACGAGCCACCAAAGAGCTGTCAGGAGGTGTCGAAGGGGCTGATTCCGGCTCTGACTTACGCTGTCGTGAAGCAGGAGTCAATGACGCGTGTGGAAGTCAGTGAACTCAATGGAGGCGACACCGGTGTTCGACTTGCCCGTGTGCAGAGGAGCCAGCACATGCCCCGTGTTGAACTTAAGTCTCTCATAACCCCTTAAAATAGCCTCTGCCCAGGGCTAAATATAGCCTCAGGGATGTCTACACAGCAGCTGGGAGATGTAATTCCGAGCACATGTATACGGCCGTGCACTACTGCTCCATCGAGCACCTAAAAATAGCAGGGTAACCCACACACCACCTGGGTGTGGTGTTCTGTCCCATCTGGGGGCACCGAGACCACTTAGAGAGAGATAAATGAGTCTGTTCTACAGCTTTAGCTAACAGCCAGTTGGCTTTTAGCTCATGCGATAGCGGCTCATGTACTTAGCTCCAGAGGTCGCCGGTTCAATCCCGCCCACTGACGACCAGGGTCTGTCTGTGTTACACCAGCCTGGGTGGTAGCTTGGATAAACTGCCCAAGTACAATCCTGCCTGCCTCTCTGGGTGCTCAGGTGGCTAATCTGAGCTGCCACCTCTGCAACTCTGGCCACACTCTATTTAGCATGTGTCTTTCTACCTGAGCTGGGAAGCACAGCTCACAGCTGCTGTCTAGGCATGCAACTAGTGGCTTCCAAGAGGGTTTTAACTCAACCTGGTACCTAAAAGATGAAAGACCTTCCATATTCCGTCCCAATCTCCTATCCCATCCCTGAACATAAGGGATTTTGTATCTGACATTCTAAACAACATAGGGTAATTTAAGACTTGTCCGTTCTTATAAAAATACAGTGGCATATTTATTGCTCATTAATTAAATTACCTACTGGCTTTATTATGTAGTGCCAATTAAAATTTACTAGCAGTCTACCAAAAGTCTTATAGAGAATTACTTTATCTGATAGGTATTAGTTTTAGGCAAGATTTAGCTGGAGAACCTCATATGTTTTATTTTGCTAGTGTCAGGAAAAGGTAGGAAATCACGGGCTCTTAAGGGTATAGGCTACATGATGATGCTTTCAGGTTGGTTATGGTTCAAATGATTTTGATTCTGGGTCATGATAATAAAATGGAAAGGTGGAATTACGGGACTGGTTTCTGTGTTCGTTGACTTCCATGGGGCGGGATCACAGTCGCAGGGAAATTTCACAGAGCACTAGGACAAATTACAAATGTTTGTGATTTTTCTTCCTTTAACATTTCTGTGAAAGTGCTGTTGCCCCTTTGGCCTGAGAGGTTAGTCCATACATGGGGCGTTGCGGGGTTGTTTCCATTAGGATGAGAAAATGATGACACAAGTCACACAAAATCATGGATCAGGTACTCAAGGAATTCATTTTGAAGCACTTGCAGGAGAGGAAGGTGATCAGGAACAGTCAACATGGATTCACAAAGGGCAAGTCATGCCTGACCAACCTGATTGCCTTCTATGTATGAGATGATTGGCTCTGTGGATATAGGGAAAGCGGTGGATGTGAAATATCTTGACTTTAGCAAAGCTTTTGATACGGTCTCCCACAGTATTCTTACCAGCAAGTTAAAGAAGTATGGATTGGGTGAATGGACTATAAGGTGGATAGAAAGCTGGCTAGATCGTCAGGCTCAACGGGTAGGGATCAATGGCTGAATGTCTAGTGGGCAACTGGTATCAAGCGGAGTGCCCCAGGGGTCGGTAAGAGGCCACAATAACCTCTAAGAACAAATGTTGATGGGAAAAACGAGGCAGACTGAATTAGTTCAAACAAAAAGGCTTCTTGACATAATGCAAAGGCTGCGTTAAGATCAGGCTTGGTAAATAAGGAGTGTGCGTCCGGAAATCAGTGAACCAAAATTGGTGTGTTGGAAACTAGGCTTAACTGGGGGACCAAATAACGAAAGGGCGGCGATTATACCCATCACTTCTGATTTTGGAGTCCTCAAAAAGAGACTGCGGGAGGGGGGGTGGAAGCTGGCTAGTGCAACACTAGCTGAGTGAAGCATGAGAGAAGAGGAAGGAGCGAGCTTCACCATCATGGCCGGTCCCCCACCCACCTCTCCTGGGACTCTGGTCCTTCTTTATGTTAATCCCTAAGAGATGGCCTAATGAGACACAGCCAAAAAGAGAGACCCAGATGATATCGCCACCTCCACCAGCTTCTGTCTAATAAAAGTCTGGCTTGGCTGGCCAAGACTGCATATTTTGCAACATGGGTTGTAAGTCTGTGACCAGAGTGGCAGCTAAATGCAGTGCTCTAAACAGTCCAATGCTGGTACAAATTTGCCAGGTCTCGGAGTGGCTGATTAGACCATGTGCTGGGCCTGTATTTTTCCAGCAGCGAGGTTGTAAGTGAAAATGAACCCCACAGACAGAAGCTGCGTGGTCTATCTTTGCTCTTCCTTTCTTTCCCCTTTTGTGCATGTTTGTCTTGTTTTGCCTTCTAGGAAATAGGATCAGACTTTAACAACAATAGCTTTAGCTCATCTCATCTAATTTCTCTTTTCCCCAAAATGACAGTTCTTACCATCTTTAATACCACCGAGGAGATTGCCAAACAAGGGGGATTTTCCTTCTAAAAACTCTCTCCAGCTAAACAGAAAGGGAACAGGAAAAGTTGTTACAATAAAAGCCTTACTTAATACTTTACATTTCAAATGGTTAAACTGTTTTTCCTTCTTTTGTGTACTAAAAGTTGACAAGGATTTTTAACAGTGTGTTTGCCATGATACAAAGGAGGCGAAGGTCACTATACTAAACCCTGAACCTCCTTTAAAACTGTTTAATTGTTTGACAGTGATTGCATTATATGAACACCATTGACTCTTTGGGCCCGTATAATCCATCTAAATAAATACAAAAACCATCAGTTTACATTTCCTGCCCCTGATTGTGTCCCTGGGCTGCCCTCCTTGGAGGGGATCCTCCAATCACAGAACTCCAATAAAGCAATGGCTTCATCACAGAAGAATCGGGCAATGTATCTTTTATGACTGGTTGAAGGTGCTCGAGCCAAAAAGAACCCAGCTTCAGATTCCAGGTAGAGTTTGCAGGGCTGGCATCAGCAAAACCAAACTCCTTTGCCCTGTAAACCGAGTGCTAGAACAGGTCAAAATGTTTTGAATGTTAAAGTAGCAGTTCACTCTGATGTCTTGAAAAGAAAGAAGACATCACAGCCAAAGCAGCATCCCATCAACTGCTCTGTTATCCAGCAATATGAAGTCTCTGTAATGTCCTGCCTTTAAGATATTTTTTTAAATTAGTTTTTTTCCCCTTCCCTAGTGCATGGATCAATAAGTAATTTGGAAACTAAAACACTTGGTCTGGTTGAATGGTTTGTATACAACAGTGGTGACAAAAGACAAAGAGAAAACAGCCTGAAAACGTTAGGCAAAGAAAATCCTGAAGAGCGCTCACACTTCACTGATTCCATCAGCGCTGTGTTCTATATGTCTCCGCAATATAAACGATCTCAGGGAGCTTTACAACATTCACATGGTGTGTTTAACTTTACACGCACCATGGGCTGGATTGGGGCACATGCAAAGACAGAAGTGGAGGGAGACAAGGAGAGTTTCCTACCCTCTCCTTAGTGCATGGACTACTTCCTACCCACAGTACTTGCTCAGTACACCCCAAATGGGGCAAAGATGGTGTGGTAGGGCAGCTGCCGCACACAGGAGAATAGGGGGTTAAAAGCAGCACCAGGGAGGCTGCGCAGATCCCACAAATCAGGAAAGGGCTTATTGAGCCCACCAATAGAGGGAAGGCTTTCTGGAGCAGCCAATCAGGGCTGGCAAGGGCCACATATAAAGGGCTGTTCAACAGAGCAGAGGGGAGTCTCTCCCTGGAAGGCAAGGGAGGAGGACTGGCTGCTTGAAGAAGTGCCATAGATAGAGCAGTGCTGGGCAGGGGCAGCGGAGTGAAAGGGTGATCTGCTGGCTGACCACTGCCAGGCTAGGCCCTTACTACAAGGGCTGAGAGGGTGCTAGGGCTACGGGGAAAGTGGCCCAGGGAAAATAGGCAGCAGGTTGGCAGAGGGTAGTAGGCAGCTCCTGGTTATAGGGTCCCTGGGTCAGGACCCAGAGTAGCAGGTGGGCCTGGGTCATCCCCCCACTTGCCAATGAGGAGCGTGGCCAGTATCCAGACTGCCGTTTTTCCCTGAGGCGAGGGGCTGGACCTCAGACTGCAGTTGGCTGCTGAGGCAAGTGGCAGGACTAAGGACTGCTGGTTCCCCCCCGAAAGGGGGGAGATAGTGGAAGGGGGACACAGCTGGAGGACTGTGCCCAGAAGAGAACACTGCGGTCTGGGGAGCGATGCGGGCTCAAAGAGTGTAGACAGCAGTGATGGTAGGCGTGACACCATTAGCTGAAGGCGGACTGGAAGGGCCAAGAGCTAATTCCCAGGACGGCCAGCAGGAGGCACCGTGGTGGTGAGTCCCACCTTGTCACAGATGGAGAGAGAGGAAAGGGGACAAATCTATGATGGGGAGGTACTCTTCCCTAGAGTAGTGCCTCCTATAAGCCATCCCCACATTCAGTATCGCTGACCCTAAGCATTCAAAAATCATGAGTCAGTCCTTTGTCCCCAAAATCACGAGATTGGCTTAAAAAGCCATGACATTTGTGGAAAAAAATGCATTTGTGGTCTGTCTTGCCTTTTTGAGCCTTTGGGTTACATTCAGTTCATGCCTTCAAGTTTCTCTCTGAAACCAAGCCGTCCAGGAAATTTATTATTTTGAAAAGTGAAAGTTGAACGTCTCCCATGATCACCTGACTCCAGGAGCTAGAGCTTTAAGAAAAATCACCAAATATGGCCTGAGTGGTGATAAAATCACGAGAGTTGGCAAAACTGCTATGGGCCAAGGATTAGCTGGCACAGTCTGGTCCAGTCCTATAATCAAAACGTTTTACACATGACATGGTAAGAGAGGAAAGGGAAGTTAGAGTAAAAGGAGTTATGGAATTTTTTTATATATTAATATGTATTACAATACCATCCAGGGCTCCGTTGTGCTAGGCGCTGTACAAACACAGAACAAAAAAGACAGTCCCTATCCCGAAGACCTTACAGTCTCTGTTTTCCTTTCTTTTTGCTGCTGTACTGATGTGCTTACCTGATTTTATTATGCCATTCACGGAATGATCACTTCAATGTATCCTTCAGTTTGTGATGATACTACTGTGGGCTGTTGAGGGGCCTACGTAAAGAACTGCACAGAGAGAGAGCGCCATCTGCAATGCACGACAAGATGTATCATACAAAACTCAGGAATTACATCATCTTGAGCGCCATCTACTGGTCAAAAACAACAAAGAGTCTGGTGGCACCTTAAAGACTAACAGATTTATTTGGGCATAAGCTTTCGTGAGTAAAAACCTCACTTCTTCGGATGCATAGAGTGAAAGCCACAGATGCAGGCATTATATACAAACACATGGAGAGCAGGGAGTTACTTCACAAGTGGCGAACCAGTGTCGACAAGGCCAATTCAATCAGGGTGGATGTAGTCCACTCCCAACAATAGATGAGGAGGTGTCAATTCCAGGAGAAGAAAAGCTGCTTCTGTAGTGAGCCAGCCACTCCCAATCCCTATTCAAGCCCAGATTAATGGTGTTGAATTTGCAAATGAATTTTAGTTCTGCTGTTTCTCTTTGAAGTCTGTTTCTGAAGTTTTTTTGTTCAATGACAGTGACTTTTAAATCTGTGATAGAATGACCAGGGAGATTGAAGTGTTCACTTACTGGCTTGTGTATGTTACCATTCCTGATGTCCGATTTGTGTCCATTTATTCTTTTGCGGAGGGACTGTCCGGTTTGGCCAATGTACATGGCAGAGGGGCATTGCTGGCACATGATGGCATATATGACATTAGTGGATGTGCAGGTGAATGAGCCCCTTATGGTGTGGCTGATGTGGTTGGGTCCTCTGATGCTGTTGCCAGAGTAGATATGGGGACAGAGTAGGCAACGAGGTTTGCTACAGGGATAGGTTCCTGGGTTGGTGTTTCTGTGGTGTGGTGTGTAGTTGCTGGTGAGTATTTGCTTCAGGTTGGGGGGTTGTCTGTAAGCAAGGACTGGCCTGCCTCCCAAGGTCTGTGAGAGTGAGGGATCATTTTCCAGGATAGGTTGTAGGTCGTGGATAATGCGCTGGAGAGGTTTTAGCTGGGGGCTGTATGTGATGGCCAGTGGTGTTCTGTTATTGTCCTTGTTGGGCCTGTCCTGTAGTAGGTGATTTCTGGGTACCCGTCTTGCTCTGTCAATCTGTTTCCTCACTTCCCCAGGTGGGTATTGTAGTTTTACGAATGCTTGATAAAGATCTTGTAGGTGTTTGTCTCTGTCTGAGGGGTTGGAGCAAATTCGGTTGTATCTTAGGGCTTGGCTGTAGACAATGGATCGTATGATGTGTCTTGGATGGAAGCTGGAGGCATGTAGGTACGTATAGCGGTCAGTAGGTTTCCGGTATAGGGTGGTGTTTATGTGACCATCACTTATTTGTACTGTAGTGTCCAGGAAGTGGATCTCTTGTGTGGACTGGTCCAGGCTGAGGTTGATGGTGGGGTGGAAATTGTTGAAGTCCAGGTGGGGTACTCAGACTCTTTGTTGTTTTTGTAGATACAGACTAACACGGCTACCCCCTGATACTTGATCTACTGGTCAACGTATGCAGAAATCTCATTTACACAGCACTCCTGTCTTTAGTCACGGAGGTCGCAGAAGTCACGGATTCCAGTGACCGCCGTGACTTCAGCCTGCGGCAATCGGGAGCTGCAGGGTTCCCCCCGCTGTGGGGGCAGGGAGCTGCAGGGTATCCCCCACCACCTCTGGAGGCCCCTAGAGCTCCAAGCCACCTCAGGCGATGGGGGTATCCTGCAGCTCCTAGCAGCCATGGGCATTGGGGGAACCCCTGAGCTCCTGGCCACGACAGGCTGTGGGGGCTCCCAGAGCTGAGGGCAGCAGGGGAGCCCCCAAGCTTCCAGCCCCTGCAGGCTCCCGGAGCTACGGGCAGCAGGGGCACGCCGCAGCTCCCGGCTGCCGCAAGCAGCGGGGAGAGCCTACCTCCTGACTGCAGCAGCTGGCGGGGGGACCCATGGAGCTGCAAGCGACCGCGGTATCCCGCAGACCCCAGCTGCTGCAGGTAGCAGGGTCCCTGACAGCTCCCAGCCGTGGGTGGCAGGAGACCCTGGCGCTCCAACAACCAACCTGAAGTGAGGGCCCCAGAGCTCCTAACCGCGGCACAGCTGCCCCACCGCCAGTGGTGTGGGCACCCTCAGATCCCTATTTTTCACGGATATTTTTAGTAAAAGTCAGGGACAGGTCACGGCTTCTGTGAATTTTTCTTTATTGCCCGTGACCTGCCCCTGCCTTTTACTAAAAATATCCAGGAGCTTCTGAGAAGTATTAGGCGTACATTTCATACAAATGGCCATCCATCCTGTACAGAAATTCAGCACCCCCATAGGTAAAGTTAGACCCCGTAGATGGGACAGCATTCTAGTGGCCCCATTCCCTGCTCTCTGGGGGTGCCTATGTGGTTATTATTATTGATTTGTATTATAACACTATCTAAAAGCCTGACTACGGTGAGGGCCCCATTGGGCTAGCTGCTGTACACATACACATAGGAAGAAAGTCCCTGCCCTAAAGAGCTGCAGTTTCAATAGACAAGACAGACAAAGGAAACGTTACTATCCTCTTCTTCCAGTTGGGGAGCTGAGGCTCAGAGAGATTCAGTGATTCAGACAACATCCGTGTCAAAGCCTATAGCTGAGTCCCACTCTTCTGCATCCCGGTTCAGTGCCATAATCATAAGACCACCTTTCCTCCAGATCCTATCTTGGCTCCCTCCTTGTTCCACTTAAACACGGGGCAGGGAGGTGGGCTAGTGGAATAAATCTAGGTTACAGCGCCTTCGCTGTGATGATGGCACTCAGGCGTGTGCAGCGGCGGCTCCAGGCACCAGCGCTCCAAGCACGTGCCTGGGGCGGCAAGCCACGGGGGGTGCCCTGCCGGTCCCTGTGAGGGCAGCAGTCAGACTGCCTTTGGTGGCATGCCTGCGGGAGGTCTGCTGGTCCCGCGGATTCGGCGGCAATTCGGTGGCGGGTACGCCGAAGCCGCGGGACCGGCGGACCTCCCGCAGGCATGCCGCCGAATCTGCAGGACCGGGGACCTCCCACAGGCATGCCGCCGAAGGCAGCCTGCCTGCCGTGCTTGGGGTGACAAAAAAGCTAGAGCCGTCCCTGGGTGTGTGTCTCTGTTTCACCCACCTTCCTCCTGTCAGTGCAGTTGAATGCCTCACCCAGATTCTGACCTAAGCCAAGCACAGATGAGGGTTAGCTGGCTGGCGTCTGCCCAGATAAAGCAGCAGTGATGTTGGCAGACTGAGAGGAGCAACCAATGGAGTATCTCTGCCTTTGCAGGTCTGCCATCAATTACTCAAGTTCACACCAGGTGGCTCTGGAAAGCATGCTGGATTTTTTATCTACATTGTTTGAATGTGTATCTCCCACTATATTCAGAATGTGATTTATTTGAGGAGCAATTATTTTTTTGGATGCTGTCTCATGTTCCCTACCATGATAGGCTTCGCGGAGACCATTTTAAAAATTGGACTCCTTTGTGGTTTGCTTTATTATATCAGCACTACATGTTACAGTACAGTGGGAGATACACAGGGCCTTGAACATAAATAAACATGATATAGAGATTTGCGGGGGGTACAGTGGGATCTCATTACTGCTCCATTGAACATTAACACCCTTTTAAATGTTGGAAGGCTTCAAGCCTTGTCTCTCGTCTATATCTATACTAACATATGGGCCCAATTCTTCAAGACTTTGGGTCCAATCTCGGTGTTGCTGAGTGCCTGCACCTCCTGCCAAATTCAAACACAGCACTTGGCAGGATCAGTCCCTGAAAGACGAACCACAGCCAGGAAAGATCAAACTGTATTTAAAATAAATCTGGGACAAAATGATCTGCCCTATCGGGCAAGGAGAATAAATCAATGATGATATGTTTCAGCTAGCATTAAAGTTTACTCAGCTTGTGTATTTTTCCAGCAGCATTGTTTGATGAACCACCTACGTGATAGACCCTTTGTGCATTGCGGTGATCTCCTGTTGTGTACACATACATGGGGCTATTCCCCCCTACAGGGCACTGTGCCAAACAGCTTAAATTGTCCCCAGACAGTTTAACTTCCATATGTATCTCTTTTGCCTGGAATTTGTATTCCGTGCATTCGTTATAAATCCAGACCTGTTTGAAGACTCCATGCTGATTTAATAAAGCACCATGAAACTCATTAGCATAAGTAGCAGATATTAGTTGTGAAGCCGTGTTGGCTTTGGGACCTGGATAAGTCTTGTCGGTGATGCGCCTTTTGTTCTATTAAATGCAAAAACTTCACTCTACACCTAATGTCAGAGATTGAAACCAAGACACGGGATAATGAGGCCGAAGAACAACAGCTGGATTTCAAATACCATTAGAAGTGGACAGCCAGCCCTGGCCGCCATTTAAACACGTTCACTGCACACAAATTCTAAACAAGGTACAACTGTCTGTATTAGAGACTGAACAGAGCCGCAAGCATAAATCCATCTCTTTGCTAGCCTGGGTTTGTGGTAGCCTGTATCACATACTCATGACCACAGCTACGATAGAGTAGGAAATTCCTCCTAAGGAATAGAATCAGGGATATTTACATCAAGGAATGTATCAAAGGGTGCCTGTCCTTTATCACCCCCTGCTGGCCAAGAATGGCTCTACTTCAATTTCCCTTCAACTTAGGCTCCCTTACAAAGTCCACCAAGTCCTGATGTTCAAAACATCCCCCTTTCTGAGTTCCAGTTTATTAAGTTGGGCACAAACTCTTTCAAAAGAAGACTCAGACTTACACAGCCTTCATTCCAGTTTCCATCAGGCCCAGCCCCTCCTCCTCGAGAGTCTGTCCTCTCTTTAAAGTTCTCTTCTGTCTCATGAGTCCCAAACTGGGCATGGCCCTTCTGCCCTGATGGTCTGTCTTCCTGCTCTTGCAGCACCCCTCACCTACAGCTTGGTCTTCTCCAAAGATATCTCCCCACTAATGACTCAGGACTGCTGGAGCCTTCTTACTCCCTGCAGCATCTGCAGACATCTGCCAACAAGCACCTGCAGCTGCTTTCCCCTTTATAAGGTCCAGGTGCCTTCTCTTAAGCCCGGGTGGGGAGCAAGCAATCAGTCCAGGTGCACTGGACCCTGGGCATGCTTAAAGGAGCCAGTCACCCTCTGACAGAGAGGAAAGCTGGTGTTGTGGGAACTCTTGGCTTCAAAACAGACCCCCTATACGAGCTTGGGTGAGTCACTTCAATTCTCAGCTCATCTTCTGTAAAATTAAGACAATCAACTTCCTCTCTCTGCCTTCACAGATGCTAGCTCTTTGGGGGTCACAATAAGACTCTGATCTCAGTCAGGGGTTTAGGTCCTACTCTCATGCCAATAATGGCGAAAGATTGATTGTGAAAGTAAATCATCTCTGCGATAGGTGATAACTCTGGAGACTGAAGTCCTCTGTTTCTGTAACCAATACAATATAGGCAAGGGCTGTGCAACCTGCCCTCACTGCACCCCACCAAAAGACACCATCCTGCCCTACAGCAACCCCCTCTATGGGATGAGAGAGTAAGTCAGTCTCTGTGGCCTGTTTGATAAGCATCCAGACTGCCAACGAAGGGGCCTAAGGCCATAATGGATGGACCAGACAACCCTGGTGGGCCATTCTGTACTCGACTCTGGTTCCTCAGCCCACCAGGGATATTAGCTGGTGACTACTCCACAGAGCTGTGAGCACGGGCGTGTATCTGGGGCAGTTCACAGAAACCCCTGACCGCTGTCCTTCCTGAAGCAAGAGGAAGACCCTGGTACACATCTACATAGAACGCATTCAGGCTTCAGCTCCTCCTCCAGCTCTCCCAGTACCTCATTCACGCACACTCTATCCATAGCCCCACCAAGTCGCAAGACCTCCTCGTTGACCTCCCACTCCTGCCACTAGCTAAGATGGCCGTCCATCACACAAGGAAGAGGCAGCTGGATGGGGGAGTGTTCTATGTCTTTGGGGCTTAATTCCAGAGTAGAGTTCCTCTGGGTGGTGTCCACTGATTCCTTAGACGCCTTTGAGGAAGGGTGGGTGCTGTCTTGAGTTCTCTGCTTGGTGTCCCCTTCTGGTTCCCTGATTTTTAACCTTTGACCTCACTCCGAATCATTTTTTTTTTCATTCCCCCCCCCCAAATTCTTGTGTGGCCTGGGTTCAGTGGGTCTTCCCCCTTGGTTCATGGGGCAGACTTTTAGGTCTCCCACCCACGCCAGTACCTGCAATAGGCATACAACTTTACCTTGTTTTCCATTCCTCAGACCCATCAATTCTCCTTCTCACCAAACCCATCCATTCTCCTCTGCCCTTCACTCCCCAGCCCATCCATAGCCCTCCCATCCCACTAAATCCATCAGTTCTCTTTTCCCCACCAAACCCATTAATTTTCCTTTCCCCATCCTTTATTCACCCAAAACCCAACAGTTCTCTCCACTTTTTTCCATTCTCTCAAGCCCATCGATTCTCCCCTCGCTCAAATCTACCACTTCACCTCAGGGATGTGCTCTTTACTGCCTCCTCCAGACCATGGCCCATAATGTTGTGGGGAAGTGAGATATCTCAGGATACCACGGCTAATTCTCTGCCACCAAACTGAAAGGAGCATTGGGGTCAATCCCCTGCCTCTTATGAAGTTCATACTATTTTGGGTGAGCTCTTAAATGATCACTGCCAGAGGTGGCTTATCCCAGGAGCTCAAGAAAACATTTCTGTTTGCTTTTGTTAAGCACTTGATTGCATCACATGGCAAGTACAGATTTCCTGGAGGAAGAGATATTCCCTGGCCTCCCATAAACACTCTTAATCTTCCATCCCCAAATTTCAAATGATGAAGGAGAACTCTATTATCTGTATGCTCTGTGTATTTTTCAAAATACACAGATAGATTCCCCAGTCCCTATCCTCTACTTTCAGCCCACCACATATGCTCTGTGTGCATTCATCACAGCTCCTACAAAAATATTCTCACTGAGCTGTGATGAATGCACAAAGAGTGTGTCTATCACCATCCCTGTATCCTCCCAGTCCCGTGCCTCAGTTCCCCTTCTCCTGATCTCTTCAAGGCCACAGCAGTTGCATCAACTTATATTTCTGGAGTGGCTCTCCAAAGCCACTACAAGCTATCTCAGCTTCTCTTTCATGATGTCTCAGCTACCACTCCTCTCCAGAGCTGGTGCTGCATGGCTTCTTAAACTGTTGGGCTCCTAACCACCACTGGGGCTGGGGAGGGAAGCATCACACCCCTAAGGTTCCCATTTGGGCCATGTGCAATGATGGATGTTATGATCTGGAAAATTTTCACTAAGACTAAAGAAAATCATTTCACAAAGGCTACTGAGCTGTATATATGCGGTAGGGCCTTCAGATCATTTCAGACATGGCTGGACTTCCACTGGTAATTAGCGGTGAGAAAGCCGAGTCCCCACAAACACCCATCCACTCTAGTAATAGGAATTATTTAAAAAACTGTAGAGTATTTACTTTAAAAAAAACCTTCTGCAACTCTCCCCTTAACCCCCAGTGCAACAAAGCAGCACGTCATTAATTACTTTGAAATCAGATTGAATCGAGACCTTGATCAATTTCCCTTTCTGTCCATGTTACTGGCTGTTCTGTGGGCAGCCTACCTGTTCCTCCCTGGGCTCTGGATTGAAGTTCCACAAAGCCCCAGAGCCGGATTAATTACATCCAGTATGACTTGGCAGTTTCAGGGGGAGAAAGTGAATTTTCCAAGATGATACATAAAGCACTAGCTCTGTTCTTTTTTTTTTAAGTGTGCCATTACTATCTTAATTAAACGGTTATAACAACCTGTCTTTTAAAAATATATATATCCCATTACTACTTCTTAAAGATTATTCCTTCTTTTATGTCCCCATTGCTGGGAAATGCACAGGAACCCGGGTGTTGAGGACCTTGTTGGCTTATAACGTTGAATTTCCCCACGGAGTAGGGGAAAACACAATCTAAGAGGAAATCATCCTTTCCCTCTGCCTTTTGGCATCTTCTCCTCCATGTCTGATGTCACTGTCTGTTTTCAATATGACAGCTAATGCGGAGGGGCCAGGTGCCAGGAGTTGATCCTGAATGTCAGTTAAATATGACACACCTAAAGAAAAAGTTGTTTTTTTTTTTATTAAAGAATTGGATCATCGGGGGGGTAGAATCAAGCGTCCGGTCCCAGGTGTTCAATTCACTTCTCAGCAATACAAGGGCAGCACCTGTTCAGAAAGCTCAGATCCTACTCCGTGGGAGGCAGGCTCCCAGCCCCAAGGGATACATCCATTCACTATGGGATGCTGATAGGGAGATGCTGAGCAGGGGTCATGTCAGGAGTGGCAGGATTTATGATGTTCTTGCTAAATAGTGCAGGTAGTGAGCCAGCTTGCTCATAGAGGATCGTGCAACACATTAGAAGCCCAATGTGGGAGTTGGGGCTGCCCTGTAGTGCTCCCTTCGGGGTCATGTGTGGTACTGCAGGTGCCAGGAGGGGGAGCTGAAGCCTGAATGCATTCTACGTAGATGTGTATCAGGGTCTTCCTCTTGCTTCAGGAAGGATAGCAGTCAGGGGATTCTGTGAACTGCCCCAGATACACGCCCGTGCTCACAGCTCTGTGGAGTAGTCACCAGCTAATATCCTTGGTGGGCTGAGGAACCAGAGTGGAGAACAGAATGGCCCACCAGGATTGTCTGGTCCATCCACAAACCATTATGGTCCTAGGCCCCTTTCTTGGCAGTCTGGATGGTTATCAAACAGGCCACAGAAGCTGACCTACTCTCTCATCCCATAGAGGGGATTGCTCTAGGGCAGGATGGAGTCATATAATCATAGAATATCAGGGTTGGAAGGGACCTCAGGAGGTCATCTAGTCCAACCTCGTGCTCAAAGCAGGACCAATCCCCAGACAGATTTTTGCCCCAGATCCCTAAATGGCCCCCTCAAGGATTGAACTCACAATCCTGGGTTTAGTAGGCCAATGATCAAACCACTGAGCTATCCCTCCCACCTCTTTTGGTGGGGTGCAGTGAGGGCAGGTTACACAGCCCTTGCCTATATTGTATTGGTTACAGAAGCAGAGGACTTCAGTCTCCAGAGTTGTCACCTATCGCTGAGATGACCTACTTACACATTCAAGCTTTCGCCATTATTGGCATGAGAGTAGGATCTAAACCCCTGACTGAGATCAGGGTCTTATTGAGACCCACAAAGAGCTAGAATCTGTGAAGGCAGAGAGAGGAGGTTGATTGTCTTCATTTTACAGGGAGGAACTAAGAGGTGAAGTGACTCACCCAAGCTCATATAGGGGGTCTGTTTGGTGCTCCCTGTCTGAGTCTGCAAGGTTTGGCTGCCTGTTTGGAGGCAGGACAGCGTGTGCCATAAGCTTGTTGTCAGCCTCTAAACAATCAAGTAACAAAACACCAGCTCAGGATTCGGCTGCGTGCACAGCTTTAATCAAAGAGAACAAAACCCTTCAAATGCAAGTACTTAGTTGCAGTGTTTAGGGCAAGGCCATGGCCTGGGCTCTGGGTTAGCCCTGAGGTGTTTCTTCTCTGTCCCACTCTCATCCAGCTGTGTCCCTGAGCAAGCACTGGCAAGCCTTCTTAACTGGCGTCCTGGATCTTGATTGGTCAGTATTCTTCCAGGTCCCTCTAGGGGTCTGGAGGTCTGTCTTGTTGGTCACCCAATCTGAGTGGAGTTTTCTCGGGCAGGGAGCGTCAGGATGCTGATGCCGTCAGTAGGGGGCAGAGAAGGTCTGATAGACCCCCATCACACCCAGTCATTAGAAATGTCTCCGATTGCCTCCCCAAAACAAACCCACCTGAGCATCTATAGCTGTGAATTAAGGGATGTCCAAACAGAGCAGCCATCCCCGGCGAAAAGTTCTGCATTTATTTCTTTATCGGAGTCATTTCACCTCTAAACCTTGAGTGGGTTCTAGAGGCTGCATAGGTTGCTATGTTTAACTCTGTTCTGTCCTTTTATCTTGCTTCATTGGAGTCCCGTTGAATTGGGCCCAGTTGTCTGCGACCCCTCGAGGTCGAGGATAATCTCTTTCACAGGTTTTATTTTTCATGGGTCCTTTGGTGACTGAGGAGTCAGTTTCTTCAGCCACAGGCTTGTTGGCCGACATTGCAGGTGGTGTTGGAAGACAGGGTTGGGCCGCGATGGCTGCATGTCAGTCGTTTTTCCTTTGTTTTCTGGCATTTTTCTGCGACCAGGGCAAGGCGATTTTCCTCAAAAATCGACGTTCCCTCTCTGACACGTCTTCGCCAGTTATCCCTACCCTGGGCTGCTGTCTCCCAGTCTGTGGTGTCAATGCCACCTCTCTTGATGTTTATCTTGAGCGTGTCTTTAAAGTGTTTCTTTTGGCCTCCCCATTTCATTTTTCCTTTGGTGACTTGGGCATACAGCAGTTGTTTCGGTAAGTGTACATCAGGCATGCACACACAGTGCCCACTCTTCCTCAGCTGGTGCTGGATAATCAAGGCCTCAACACTGAAGATGTTGACCTCTGTGAGGACACTGACATTAGTGCAATGATCCTCCCACTTTATGTTGAGGATCTTCCAAAGAAAGTGCTGCTGCTGGCATTCCAGGTTTTACAGGTGTTTTCTGTAGGTCATCCAAGTCTCACAGCCGTAGAGAAGAGTTGGGATTACCACTGCTTTATAAACTAGAAGTCTAGTGTGTGTTCTCATGTTGTGATTGTTGAACACCCGGTGAGACAGTCTGACAAAGGCAAGGCTGGCACAGCAAATTCTGTGCTGAATCTTGATGTTTGTCTGCCCTCTGTGAGAGATGGCTGCCAAAACAGGCAAAGTATTCTACATTTTCCAGTTCTTCTTTGCGTTATAGATCTTCCTTGCTGGGTCTGATGATTGACCGGGGACTTGCTGGTGGAGAACTTTTGTTCTGATGATGTTCAGAGTTAACTCAAGGCTTTTGTAAGCTTCAGAGAAGCAATTAAGGGCTGTTTGAAGATCCTCCTTTGAGTGTGCAACTACAGCACAATCATCTGCACACTGGAGTTCAGTTATTGTTGCCGCTATTACTTTAGTTCTGGCACGGAGACGAGAAAGGTTGAAGAGGTTGCTGTCAATCCAAGGTTGGATGCCAATGCCCTCTGGTGGACGGTCTTGGGTTAGTGTTCTCATAGCTGCTAAGAAAATGGAGACAAGAGTAGGTGCCAGTACACATCATTGTTTTACGTCAGTTCGGATCACAAAGGGCTCAGAGGTAGAGCCACTGCACAGGATGGAGGCAATCATCTAGTCATGGAGTCTTACAATGGTGATAAATTTGCTTGGACAGCCAAACTTTAACATGATTTTCCACAGAGCCTCACGGTTGACAGAGTTGAAGGCTTTGGTCAGATCGATAAAGGCCATATACAGCTCCAGGTGTTGTTCTTGACATTTTTCCTGGATCTGCCTGGCTGCGAAAATCATGTCAGTGGTGCCTCGTCATGGTCTGAAGCCGCACTGGGACTCTGGAAATACTTCCTCTGCAAGAAGGAGCAGGTGATTCAGTGAGATTCTAGCAAGAATCTTCCCAGCGATGGAGAGGAGGGCAATGCGTTGATGGTTGCCACAGTTGGCCCTGTCTCCCTTTTTGAAAATGGTGATGGTGCTAATGTTATGTAAGTCAGCAGGGATTTCTTCGGTGCACCAGATTTTGAGGAGCAGCAAGTGAAACTTGTTAGTCAGTGTTTCTCCCCCGACTTTCAGTAATTCAATTGGGCCCAGTACGAACATTATGAAGCCAACGTGCTTTGCTCTAAAGATCCCAATTTGATTCATTTCAGGGAATTAAATGGCCCCGCTACAGAAAACCCAGCAGAACATCATCCACAAGAATAGAACAAATTCTTTTTGCAGTGTTGGATCTTAGCACCATCTAAATCCCATTCTGTCTCAACTCTTCCTTTCATTTGGACATGTGCAGGAACAAGGAACGCCTGTCTACCTTGAAAAATGTATGTCCATGTTAGTCTGGTTGCTCGAGCCGTATCACATGGTGTCACTGCAGCCTGAAAAATTCACCCTTCCAGGCTGGTTGTCACAATACATCATAAATATTCCATGCAGCATTTTGTGACCGTGCCTGCCTTGATGTCTTTGAGTGGACTCAACACGGAGTGTTGGCTCAATGTCACACAGTGATGCCGAGGTGTATTTTTGTTTGTGGAGGCCAGAAATTGCCATAGTGGGAAAGAGACCAATGGACCAGCTAGTCTAGTATCCTGTTTCCAGCAGTGGAAAATGCTGATTGCTTCAGAGGAATGTGTAATTCACCTTTTGTTCAATGTTGGATCATGCACGGAAATGTCTGCCTGACTGCAGCTTGTGATGAGTGTGTGCATGAAAGGCCTGATCCTAAGATGAACTGAATGCCTCCTGAGAGGCCTTCAACTCCCAACATATTGGAGCATCCGACTGAAGTATGAGATCAATATGGGTGATTGTATACCTTTCTGGTGTCACTGCAGATTCTACAGTTAGGGCCCAGCTCTGCCTCCCCAAATGATGTTGGTGAGCATCTTATTCATCTAGCTCCAGGTTCTGCTACATTTGCTAATCCTGAATAGTCCTTTCCCCCCAAGTTCCCATAAACCAATTGGCCTACTTGCAGGGTAAGGTACCATGGCAGATTGTGGTCCTCAATGTCTAATCTTAAGAGTTGCTGGTGGAGAAAGGTGACTGGAGGGAAAAAAATAGTTTTGGCATGCTCTCAATATTCTATTCGGGTAACATTGAAACTTTTCATTCCAATTTTGACATTTTGTTTTGTTTTTAATTCAAATGTGAAAGAAAAGAAATTTCAAAATGTAAAGTCATTTCTAAACAAAACATTGAAACATTCCATTCTGAAAATGTCAAACCTAAATGCTTTGATGTTATCAAAATGCTGCTTCCGTTTCTTCTTCTTAATGACATTTTGTCAAAATGAAAACATCTGGCTTTCGATAAATCAGCATTTTCCTATGGAAAAATGTTCCATCTGAAAATTTCTGACCGTTTCTGTGGATAGGTTTTCTTTTTGTTTTTTGTTTTTCCAGAACCCATTCAGTTCTTGGCCTCTGCCAATACTGCTGGCAACGAGAATCAGTATTCATTGTGGTGGTAGTTTCTGAGATATGAACACCTGACAACTGAGAGGTGGGGACTGAGACCATCCAACTCACTTCATATCTGTAACCAATCGGCTATCAAATGACAACAGTGTTTGCTGAGTATCAACCCGGGATGGATTTGAACTGGGGCCTTAGCAAGAGAAGGTTCCATCCCATTCGGAACTCAGTCACACAACACATTATTACATTGTGAAACCGACTGCCACCGGAAGTCACTGAGGCTGAAAGCATGGCAAGATTCATAGATTCATAGATTCTAGGACTGGAAGAGACCTCGAGAGGTCATCGAGTCCAGTCCCCTGCCCGCATGGCAGGACCAAATACTGTCTAGACCATCCCTGATAGACATTTATCTAACCTACTCTTAAATATCTCCAGAGATGGAGATTCAAAAAGGGACTGGACATTTATATGGATAAGAAGAATAAGAATCAGAGTTACCATAGTTAATTAAAACAATATTTTTGGAAAGATGTTAAACCTCATATCCCACATCTGTCTATTACAGGATGTTCCCTCTGAAATATCTGGCCACTGTCAGAGAAAAATTATAGGATGAGATCTGATCCCGTACGGCAATTCCTATGTTCCTATGATCCACCATTGTTTCTCTGTTCTGAAATCTGTGCTCCTTTTAGGAAAGCAATCTACAACCAATCAGCCAGTGAGATCTAAAACCGAGACATTCATATTGAGGGTGTATATTTTCCACTTGGAACAAGATTAATCCAATCTGCTTTCATCAGGCACGTATAATACAAAAGAAACATAAAACATACACTATTGTTATGCAAGCAGATGGCTCTTCAACTTAGTTCAGCAGAGAACCATTCTAATTTGCAATTGTCAAGGAGACCTTTATGTATTACTGACTTTTGCTGTACAGTCAAATGACATAAACTCCATTGATCAAAGGCAATTTTGCTGCTAGGAAATGCTCTTTCATATCCTGAGGGGGGCCAAGCTGATGGCAATCACAGCAGTGGAGGGAGCGCTGGGAGCCTGCATATTTGAATCAAGCAGTTCCAAAGTCACTGTGACTTGTGTGCCTGTACATGCTAACAAATGATCAAAAGGGGAATTAATGAGAGTGTTGCAGGTATCAATCTGCCACCAGGCATTGCAAATAATCCCTCTTTCACCAGGTCTGCCACTTTAACAAATCTTTGTTATTTTATGTGACGCGGCTTTGATTTGATACACAGAGACGGGTGCGTTCTCTGTGCAATATGCATGCAGAAATAGTGTGCCAGGAATATTCCTGGCATAGAATCCAGCCCCTTAAATAACAAGTGCGGGTTTCATTTTATGTTTGGATTTTGGATCTGTGAAAGCTCTGTTTATCCTTGTTGTTAGTGTAGCGGAGCAGTTACCCGGCTCCTGGAAAACAAGGTTAAAGGCTGACTGGGGAGGCAGCCACAGCTGTGGCCACATCCAATCAGGTCGCACCTGGCCCTGTTATAAGGGCTCAGGGAGGAGCTGGGGCAGAGACTCTTTCTAGCTTTGGAGAGAGATGGACCTGGCTGCCTGAAGGAGCAAAAGGTACCTTGGACAGAGCAGAGCTGGGGAGCTGAGGCCTGGTGACCATTAAACACTTCATTCTGATGCTATCAACATGGAACATTTCGACATTTTTAAAGCCTTTTCTCCCCTCTTTCCCCCCCACCCCGAAACAAAATATTGGTGAAATTGACCCGATTTGACAGTACATTTTGGATTTTGCTGGAACTGCATTTTCCAGTGGAAAATGGTTATTATGAAGTGTTTCTGACCACCTCCACTCAGCACGGGGGCAGGTGGCAAGGCCTCATTGATCTCTGGGAGATCTGTTCTAAGTGACTCAGCACTGGGTCCTGAAGAACTCCAGCAGGAAGACGCATTAGGTTCTCAACAGCTGGGTGTTCAGATACAATGGTGATGGACACAGCATAAACAACTAAAGAGACAAATGTAGGGTAGGACAACAAGGCACATGGGGCAAAGTAAAAGACCATCTGAGGAGATTCATGGAAAATATATCAGGCATAATATTGCTTTTACTGGTATGCATGTGTACCATTGCCGTCCAGTGCTTATGTCACCTTCCAGTGGCCAGTAACAGGTGGAGCATTGATAAAGACCATCTTCTTGGTCATCACTGAGGTTTGAACCCAAACCCTCCAAAGTAAAGTTTATGAATCTCTCAAGCACGAGCACAGTAAATTCACACTAGACAACAGGCTACACATCTTCTTAACTCTGATGATAGCGATTTCTGTTTTTAAAGCAGAAGGTCATGAGGTGTGTTTCCCACTGCTGCCTATATAAAGTTAGCTGTCGACTTTATAGCCATGACTTGTTATACATGTGCCTTTTTAGTCAACTACCAGGAATTCTGCGATTCTGGAGATCTATGCTGAAGCTATAATAAAGTTGTGACATTCAGGAGTCCTGATCTGTATTTCCTGGTCCCAGTTGCATGACCTAGCCTCACAGTAGCACCTAATAATCTTTCAATATATGGTGTGCTAAGTATAAAATAGTTCAATTATGGGGAAAGTTAATCCAAGCTGTTAAATGGTCAACAGGAAAATATGTTACCATGTTACACTGGAAGGTTATGGCGACTTATGCTATCACTATGCTAGCTAGCTATTTGCATGCTGTGATCATTTATATTGCAAGCAGACTGGCTCAGCAGAAAAGAGAAATTACTCAATTAAAATAAATAACATTAATTGCCTATGTATATCTTAGTTAAATCTTTGAAATGTAATATAAAGAGACAGCTTAATGGCTATAGTTTAGATTGCACATAAAACCCAACTAATAAGATAGCACCTTAATCTCCTGCTTTAAAGGGAATTACACCTGGCTATTAATAAAGCACAATAGATGTTAATGTACCTTTATGTGGCAGAAATCATAGTTTGATGGGAATCCAGTGCATATGGGTAAATTTTGCTTTCTCTCCGACTTATTTTGGGTTATTGTTACTGCCCAAGGGCATTATCACTACTGTTGTCTTTTTTAATGGGAGCATGGTTGACAGCCCATCTGTATATCTTGGCAGAAACCGAGCCAGAAATACTCCATAAATATGGTTCGGGGACTCCTGGGTTCTATTCTTGGCTTTACCTCAGACCCACATTGGTCTTGATTGAGGAAAGCCCTTAAGCCACTGCTTAAGTCCTGTTCAAGTCAGTGGGACTTAAGTGTTTTCTTGAATAGGGATGGACTTAAGTGAGTGTTTAAGTGCATTCCTGAATTATGGCCTCTGTGAGCTGAGAAAAGTCCATTAGACTTTGTGCCTCGGTTTCTCTGTCTGTGAAATGGGGATATAAATATTAATAAGGCATTTGACACAGTCCCACACGACATTGTCATAAGCAAACTAGGGAAATGTGGTCTAGATGAAATTCTTATAAGTCGGGTGCACAACTGTTTGAAAGATGGTACCCAAAGAGTAGTTATCAAAGGTTCACTTTCAAACTGGGGAGACATATCTAGTGGGGTCCTGCAGGAGTCTGTCCTGTCCTAGGTCCAGCACTAATCGATATTTTCATAAGTGACTTGGATAATGGTGTGGAGAGGACGCTTATAAAACCTGTGGTCTGAATTCGGCAAGATGAAATTCATTAAAGACAAGTGCAAAGTACTTCCCTTAGCAAGGAAAAATCAAATGCACAAAACCAGAATGGGGAATAAGCAAGTAGGTGGTACCGCGGAAAAGGATCTGGGGGTTATGGTGGATCACAAATTGAATACGAGTCAACGATGTGATGCAGTTGGGGAAAAGGCTGATATTATTCTGGGGGATTGTGACAGGGTGTACCAGGCCCTCAGGCCCCCTACTGGAGGCTTCACAGCACTACCACACCCTGCTGCAGAAAAGAGCATTCCAGCCTGCCCAGAGAGGCTTTGAGGGAAGCAGCCAATCAGAGTCCAACAGGTTCATATAAAAGAAGCTGCTGGACAGAGCATTCAGTTGTTGGCTGGAGCCAAAGGAGCAAGGACCGTGCTCCTCTCTGGCTGCAGGGCTGGACAGATCAATGCTGGCTGGAGCCAGGCTGCAAGGAAGGTATTGGGGCTAAGAAGGGAAGGGGGCCAGGGAAATGCCATAGCAAATAGTTAAAGAGAAGCAGTAGGTGGCTGCTACTTTTAGGGTCCCTGGGTCTGAACCCGTAGCAGCGGGAGGGCCTGGATTCTCCCCTACCAGCCACAGTCGGAGTAGGTAAAACCCCGAGCAAGGGAGTAGCCCAGAAAGGAGCTGAAAACCCAGAAGAGGGTCAGTAATTGTTGAACTTTGTTTCCCCTCCCTCCCCAGGAAGGGGGCTGAACTACAAACAATGACTTAGCCGCAGCGCCAGGAGAAGAGTCTCCACAGAGGAAGCCCTGGGAGCGGAGCTCCATATCCCAGCAAGGGACAACACTTAAGTGAGCACAGGAGGGGCTAAGAGACGCTATGAAAGCTAGCCCATGAAGGGCAATAACCAGAGTACTGTGATAGGCCCTTCATAACTATAAAGGGAAGGGTAACAGCTGTCCTGTGTACAGGACTATAAAACCCCTCCTGGCCAGAGACTCCAAAATCCTTTTCCCTGTAAAGGGTTAAGAAGCTCAGGTAACCTGGCTGGCATCTGACCTAAAGGACCAATAAGGGGACAAGATTCTTTCAAATCTTGGGGGGGGGAAAGCTTTTGTTTGTGTTCTTTGTTTGGGAGTGTGTTCGTTCTCGGGACTGAGAGGGACCAGACATCAATCCAGGTTCTCCACATCTTTCTAAACAAGTCTCTCCTATTTCAAACTTGTAAGTAAATAGCCAGGCAAGGCGTGTTAGTTTTCCTTTGTTTTTCTCAACTTGTAAATGTACCTTTTACTAGAGTGTTATCTTTGTTTGCTGTACTTTGAACCTGAGACTAGAGGGGAGTCCTCTGAGCTCTTTAAGTTTGATTACCCTGTAAGGTTAATTTCCATACTGATTTTACAGAGATGATTTTTACCTTTTTCTTTAATTAAAAACCTTCTTTTTAAGAACCTGATTGATTTTTCCTTGTTTTAGATCCAAAGGGGTTTGGATCTTGATTCACCAGGAGTTGGTGGGAGGAAGGAGGGGAATGGTTAATTTCCCCTTGTTTTAAGATCCAAGGGGTTTGGATTTGTTTTCACCAGGGATTTGGTGAAGGTTTTTCAAGGTTTCCCAGGAAGGGAATCCCTTGAAATGGTGGCAGCCGAACCAGAGCTAAGCTGGTAGTTAAGCTTAGAAGTTTTCATGCAGGCCCCTACATTTGTACCCTAAAGTTCAAAGTGGGGATCCAGCCTTGACAGGCCCTGTTGGACTGATTGAGGACCTGAGCCCAGGACTGGGTGCAGGCAGACACCAAAAGAGAGTACTGGGATAAGGTCTATTTGATTAAAAATAAGTCCAGGGAGGGCTGCAGGTGAAGAGACCAATGGAGGGTCCTGTGATAGGCCCTGTTGGGCTGTTTACCACGGAAGGGGGGTCTGCTTTCCGTTTGTTTCACATACGGCCTGTGTGTCACTCCTCCAGAGGACTGTGGCACTGAAAAACCTGCCTGCGAAGGTTAGCTGCCAGCAGGGGTCACGGCAAGCAGCACAGTGCAGAGAGAGTGCAGGGCCTGACACACTTGGTTGGTAGGGGCACTCGTGAGGGCATAACGAGTCGGATCCCGCAGGGATCGGTTCTGAGTCCGGTTCTGTTCAATATCTTCATCAATGATTTAGATAATGGCATAGAGAGTACACTTCTAAAGTTTGTGGAGGGTAGGATTAAAATTCAAAATGATCTGGACAAAGTGGAGAAATGGTCTGAAGTAAATAGGATGAAATTCAATAAGGACAAATGCAAAGTACTCCACCAAGGAAGGAACAATCTGTCACACACATACAAAATAGGAAATGACTGTCTAGGAAGGAGTACTGTGGAAAAGGATCTGGGGGGGTCATAGTCAAGTATGAGTCAACAGTGTAACGCTGTTGCAAAAAAAGCAAACATCATTCTGGGATGTATTAGCAGGAATATTGTAAGCAAGACGAGAGAAGTAATTCTTCCGCTCTACTCCACACTGATTAGGCCTCAACTGGAGTATTGTGTCCAGTTCTGGGCGCCACATTTCAGGAAAGATGTGGACAAATTGGAGAAAGTCCAGAGAAGAGCAGCAAAATTGATTAAAGGTCTAGAAAACATGACCTATGAGGGAAGATTGGAAAAAACTGGGTTTGTTTAGTCTGGAGAAGAGAAGACTGAGAGGGCACATGATAACAGTTTTCAAATACATAAAAGGTTGTTACAAGGAGGAGGGAGAAAAATTGTTCTTCTTAACCTCTGAGGATAAGACAAGAAGCAATGGGCTTAAATTGCAGCAAGGGCGGTTTATGTTGGACATTAGGAAAAACTTCCTAATTATCAGAGTGGTTAAGCACTGGAATAAATTGCCTAGGGAAATTGTGGAATCTCCATCATTGGGCATTTTTAAGAGCAGGTTGGACAAAGATCCTGTCAGGGATGGTTTAGATAATACTCCGTCCTGCCTTGTGTGCAGGGGACTGGACTAGATGACCTCTCGAGGTCTCTTCCAGTTCTACAATTCTATGAGAGGCGAGTGTGCTTCGCCACAGGCATATTAACAGGAGCGTCATTTGTAAGACATGGGGGGTAACTGTCCTGCTTTACGATGAGGGCTCAGATGGAGTATTGTGTCCAGTTCTGGGTGCAGCACATGTGGAGAAACTGAAGAGACAGCAACAAAAATGATAAAAGGTTTACCAATCCTGACCTAGGAGGAGAGATTAAAAAACTGGGCATGTTTAGTCTCAAGAAAAGGAGACGGAGGGGGAACCTGATAACAGTCTTCAAATGTTGTAAGGGAGGCTGAGGCACAAAACGTTCTCCATGTCCACTGAAAGTTAAACAAGTGTACATCTTCCTCTGCAGCAAGGGAGATGTGGGCAGGGCCGGTGCAACCACTAGGCGGACTAGGTGGCCACCCAGGGTGCCAAGTGGTTGGGGGTGCCAAAAAGTAGTGCCCCAAACATTTTTTTATTAAACAGCGGAGCTTCCGCTGCTCCCCGGTTCCAGAGGGGCTGCCCGCGGCACAGCCAGTCCCTCCCCCCGGGGGAGCAGCCGGCGGCGGAGCGAGGAAGGGGAGGGTCTAGCGCTAGCAGCTGCGCCTTCTTCCGCGGGCTGAGGTGGGCTCCCCCCACCCCCGGGGCTCTCAGCGGCAGCAGGTGCGGGGGGGGCTGGCTGCCTGTGCCACCGCTGAGAGCCCCGGGGGCAGCGGGGAGCCCGGCTCGGCCTGCAGCGCGGGGAAGAAGGCACAGCTGTGCTCTGTTCTTCGGGCGGAGAAGCTGGGTGTCTACTCCGCCTGCAAGGTACCTAGTCGGGCCGCGGGGAGCCGCACGGGCCCGCGGAATGCTGGGGGGTGGGCAGGTCCAGTCCCTGGCCTGGGGAATGGTGTATGTGGGAGCAACCCTTCCCCAGCCAGTGCCACCCCCTCCAACACCCACCAACCAGCTACCTTCTCCCTTGTTCACTCCCCGCCCCAACAATCTGCCCTGTCCTGCCACTTTTGCCTCTGGGCAACCTCCACCCAGCATCAACCTCGGGACCCCCCCCCCCACCTGCCATCTCCCTTCTGCCCACTCCTCCCTTTGCAAACCCCTCCGTGCCACCTTCACCCCCTGCAACGACCCCGGGCACAGACACACCCCCGCCTGCCAGCCCCTTGCAACAACCCTCTCCTGCCCACTTCTCCCTTGTGCCACTCCCTCCCTGCCACTGCACCCCCTGCAACGAGCCCCTTTTGCCTCTGTGCAATCTTCCCTGCCACTACACCCCTGCCCCCTCCACCTCTTGGCCACCTCCACCCCCCGCAACAATCCCATGCACCCTGCTCTCTGCCACCTTCACCCCCTGCAAGAGCCCCCATACGACCCCCCCTCTTTGCAGCCCCCCCGTACCCCCTGCACTTTGTGAACATCTGGGCCCCTGGGGGGAATTTGGCCGTAGGAAGGTGGGGGCTGGACATCGGAGGGGGGACGCAAGGTGGAAGTTTCGCCTAGGGCGCAAAATATCCTTGCACCGGCCCTGGATGTGGGTTAGCTATGAGGAAACCCTTGCTAACTAGAAGGGTAGTTAGGCTTTGGTGTGGGCTTCCAAGAGAGGTTGTGAAATCCTGTTGTAGCAGGTTTTTAAGACCAGGTGGGTAAACACCTCTCGGGAATGGGCTAGGTTTACTCGGCGCTGCCTTCGCACAGGGGGATGGGCTGGATGACCTCTTAAGGTCCAGCTCCTACATTTTGATGAAGGTCATTAGCAGGGTTTGGATCTCTAGCATTGCATCATAGACCAGTATCACATTCACCTAAAGAACTAATCCCATTAACATGACACAGTAGCAGGAGGATATTCTCTGTGGTCAGCCGCAGAGGGGGTGAGACCGAGATAGCTCAAAGCCTGAGTTGGCCAGATATCCGGAGATCTCAAACGTGTGCATCTAGTTTTGTTCAGGGTCAAAGGGGGAGATGAAAGTGTTGGGGACCCAAGGGGAAAATTTGGGGGATCCTCTTTGTGGCGTGCGGGTCAAAGCAGTACAGCCTTTCCATCCTGCCTTCATCCACCCATGCTGTGTCCATTCCCCCTGGGTTCGGCTGAGTTTTAAAGTTAGCAGGCTGCAGGCGTTGCAAGAAAAAAAACTTCATCCGGGGACAGACTGTGAAGGACCAACCCTGTGAGTGTGTTGCTCTCCGATGGATTTTCTTTGTTTCCTCCGCTTTTCACAGCCTCCTTTCTGATGCAGACCAATCGGAACATCTTGCGGAACAAAATGACAAGAAGATGGAAGTATAATATGTGTTTAAATATATGCTTCTCTCGTGGCATTCTCAACGTGGGGAAGGCTTGTTATATAGTGCCTACTTTAATCATTTCAGACAGGCTTTTTCCTCCTGCCTATCTAGGTAGCTATCAATCAGGAGGAGAGAGGCTCTTCCTCCAGGGGTTAGTCAGAGTGATGGACGGCTGCATTATTAATATTGTTTGCCACTGGTTCTCCACGTTATCTTTATTTGTAAGTCTGCAGCCAAAAAAAAACAAAGAGCCCAGAGCCCATATTGCTGGTCCGTTTAAAGCATAGCCCATTGGCACATGCATTCAGGAGGCATGCAGTGCTGCATTCCTGATCCCCCTCAGCCACATCTGAACCTGGAATGTTTCAGAGAGCTCAGAGTAAAGAGGTGACTTCAAGAACAGGGCTCTGAGAAACACACAATGGAGAGAGTGACTGCAGGAGAGTTGATAATGCACAGCCTACAAATAACGAACTCTGCCAGAAATCCTGTGTCCACAGCCTTGGCAAGTGTCAGAATAAAAACCATACACCTTCAACAAAATCACACCTGTGTAACCACTAACACATTCGATTAAATTTAAAGCACTTAAAGGATTTGGCTCAAGTGGGAGAGCCCTACCGTTTTATTTGGATGTTGCATTCGCCTTTGCTTCACGTCCCAAATTGCTGGGGCCTCTTAAACAGAAGAGGTGGTTTCTCTTTCACAGTGTGTGAATTTTATATATAGCACAAAACATGGTCTTAAAAGAATGTTAAGGTTGCAAAGTCAAGCATTCAAAAGTTAGGAAACAGCACCAGTAGGACTGTTTGTGCCACCTCCTTGTGGCACATTCATTATGATGCAATCTCTAATCACCATTATGGTATCCACACCCGTCTGCTCCAACTAAGACCCAGCGTCTGAATACTTGTCCCAAAGCTGCAGGTTTACCTGAAAGCAGCTCACAGAAGTGTTCTTGTCGTTAACACTCAGATGCCCAACTCCCAATGGGGTCTAAACCCAAATAAATCCGTTTTACCCTGTATAAAGCTCATACAGGGTAAACTCATAAATTGTTCACCCTCTATAACACTGATAGAGAGAGATGCACAGTTGTTTGCTCCCCAGGTATTAATACATACTCTGAGTTAATTAATAAGTAAAAAATGATTTTATTAAATACAGAAAGTAGAATTTAAGTGGTTCCAAGTAGTAACAGACAGAACAAAGTAAGTCACCAAGCAAAATAAAATAAAATGCGCAAATCTATGTCTAATCAAACTGAATACAGATAAGATCCTCACCAGTTCCAGAATGCTCCCTTTTACAGACTAATCTCCTTTTAGCCCGGGTCCAGCAATCACTCACACCCCTTGCAGTCACTGCCCTTTTTCCAGTTTCTTCCAAGTATCCTGGGGGATGGAGATGCTCTCGCTTTAGCCAGCTGAAGACAAAATGGAGGGGTTTCCCAGGGGTTTAAATAGACTTTCTCTTGTGGGTGGAGACTCACACCTATGCAAAGTCCAGCTCCAAGATGGAGTTTTGGAGTCACCTGGGCAAGTCACATGTTCATGCATGATTCACAGTTTTTTACAGGTAGCATCCATTGTTTACATGCTACCTTGAACGTCCTCAAGTAGACGTCATATGTGGATTGGAGCATTCCAAGATCCATTGTCCTTTAAGTGTTTCTTGATTAGGTACTTAACTTCAACATTCCTTTCTCCAGGAACTGACCAAATGCTCTTCTAAGGTTATTTAGAAATCAAGCCAGTACACAGCCAACATTCATAACATTCATAACTTCGAATAAAAAAATGATACATGCGTACAAATAGGGTTGATACATTCTGTAGATCATAACCTTTACGGAGATATGTTACATGGCATATGTAGCATAAAACATATCCTAAGCATATTTCCATAAAGCCTTATGGGAGGTACCGTCACACAGCAGTAGGACTGTTTGTGCCACCCCCTTGTGGCATATTCATTACGATGCAATCTCTAATTACCATTATGGTATCCGAGTGCTTCAAACACACACTAATCAATGTGTTTACACAACACCCCTGGGAGACAGCATGAGTACTCCCCATTATACAGATATGAGGTTGAGGGTATGTCCACACTTACCGGGAATCGACGCTATGGCGATCGATGCATCAGGGGTCAATTTTGTTAAATTGACTGCAGATCGCTCTCCCATCGACTTTGGAACTCCACTGGAATGAGAAGTGTAAGGTAAGTAAATAGGAGAGTTTCTCTCGTCAGCGCGGTGTAGACACCTCAGTAAGTCGACCTAAGCTACGTTGACTCCAGCAACGTTATTCACATAGCTGGAGTTGTGTAACTTAGGCCGACTTACCGCTGTAGTGTAGACCAGGCCTAAGACACGGAACGATTGAGGACAAAAGTGTTCGCTAATTTCGGGTGCCCATTTTGAGACTCCCAGGGCCTGATTTTTATTTTTTTAAGAGCAATTAGCATAATGTTGCATTTAAGTTTCAAGTAGAGTTCCCATAGACTTCATGCGTGCCTACCACTTCTGCACATCAGATCCCAGGGTCTCAGGTCAGGCACCCAGAAAATGAGGCACACAAAAACCTGTGAAAAGTTTGCTTCAAATGACTTTCCCAGTATCACACAGAAAACTCCGAGACAGAGGCAGGGAAGAGACCATTCTCTAGGGCAGCATTCAACTGCCTTGATCACAAGGCTGTCCTTCCTCGTGCTGCAACCCTGCCTCATTCACTGTGCACTTCCCAACTTCTGCAACAAATGAGATGGGTTCTATGAACAGCCTCCTTCACTGCACAGCCCTTCACCCCCAGAGTACTGGCCATGCTGTGCACTAGATGTGGCAGGGGGTCCTGTGGAAAAAACAGTATGCAATAAGGTAACTAACCACCATGTCATAACAAGGGAGATCTTGTCCGATCTCAGACTTCCCCACCCTCTCTGGCTCCTAGTCTTCCCTTCACCCAGTTCTCCCTGTCCCTGCTGCTTCCAGGTCCAGTTTTTCCTCCCCCTCTCCCCTTCCTGTCCTCCCCTCCCCCAGCTCCTTGTTCTAATCTATTCCTTCCTCTGCACCAGGATCCGCTCTTGTCTCTTCTCCATGCAAGTCAGATCACTTTCTTCTCCAGGCTGCCTGGGCACCAGCCAGTCTCCCTGCTTTCTTTTATTGCTGAAACATTCCCCCAAATCTCCACATGGAGCAGCCACTTGGCATGGAAAATTTCAACCCAAACAGTTACCATTTGTCAATGTTATAAGCAATTGAAAAGAGAGCCTTAAAATGAGAAGTGTCGGGAACCTTAAGTATAGGCAGCACTACTAGCCCTGCCGATCACACGTATATATCTGTGACATTGCACTCCAGATGCTTCATAGTAATATTATTATGACATAATTATCTTGCACCTTGCACAATATATGTCTTATGAGGTGTCTATGGAAAAGTTGTGGTTTGGTGATTGAGTATCCTATATGTGTGCGCCTGTATCATTTTTGTATCTGAAGTTATGAATATTGATTACGTAGCTGTATTTCAAATGTAGTTACACCTGGGTGACACCCACTAGGCAAGATGCTTCTGGTCTAGACAGCTGGTTGTGAAGGGCCTATTCAAAGTTATGGGCTATTAAGGGAAACAATAGGCCTCAGGAGAAGCTTATCTCTCACCTGTCGAACCTTCCTGAGATTGTGCCAGACAGCCTATGGATAATGATTGCTATGACTCAGGAAGGCAGGCAAGGGCATGTGACCAGACCTCATGACTCTGAACTCCATTTTGGTACCTGTATTTTTCCACAAACTGGTCTGGGAACTGAAGTTGAAACAAAGGGTTCCCGCCATATGGAAAAACTATATAAGGCCGGGAGTCACATCATCTCTTGGCCTTAGTCCCCACGCAAGAGAACATCTGCAGATCAAAGGCTGAACTGGGGGAATTGTTGGTCCCAGGCTAATGGATTTCTAGCCTGTGTATGGAAACTTGGTGGCCTGCTTGTATCATCAGCCAGGGTGAGAGGGTTTGAATCAGTAATCTATCTAGTATTTTAGTCTTAGTTTGTGTTTTTGTTTAATTTCCTAGGTAACCTGCTTTGATCTGTTTGCTATTACTTACAATCTGTCTTTCTGTAGTTAGTACCTTGTTTTATGTTTGATCTAAACCTATGTGACTTTAAGTGAAGTGTCTGGGGAAAATCTCAGCTCTGTGAGCAAAGGCTCCTGCATACCTTTCCCTCATTGAGGGGAAGGTGAACTTTATTAATGAGGTTACATCGTACAGATCCCTGTGCCGTATAGGATGGTATAATTTTGAGTTTGTACTTCAGCAAGGGTGCAAGATGGGGGAGCTGGTAAACTGGCTGTTTGTCCTTGAGTGGCTTAGGTAAAGCACTCAGGTAACTCAGTTGGGTATGTGGCACCACCTGCTGTCATGTAGGGTGATAAGAGGGCCTGGTGAGGCTGGCTGAATCTCCAAGAAAGCAGTGTGAGAAAGGCCTGTCCAGTGGGGGGGTTAGAACTCACAGTGGTTCCCACGGCTACCAGACTGCACCCCGGGGGTAATAACCTGTCACCATACCTATATATGCCTATAATAATGCATTCCTATTCAGCAAAGCACTTAAATGCATGACTAAAGATAAATATGTGCTTAAGGGTTTTGATAAATACGAATGGACATAAGAAATGCTTAAATGTTTCGTAAAATAGGGACATAAAGCGGGTAATAATTATGCTGAGCATAAACATATGATTTTACATTTTCCAAGCAGTGTCCAAACTGTCAGCATAAAGTAGCAGGGATGGAAGGTGATATAAAAAATGTAAAATATTATTTTACGAATTTTTATGCAGCTTTTATTCTCTCACCCAGCCAAGTTCTGCCCTCAGTTACATAGGCACAGTCTCACTGAATTCAGTCAGGTCAGCTGCATTTAATCAAATAGAGAATGGAGTGCAAAAAGTTTTGGTTTGCATGCAAAGAATGGCCTTAAAAAAAAAAAACCATAAGGGTCTCTCCCTGCCCTTGCATTAACCTACTGCACAAATCTTGCCTGACCTTAATGGTGCTCCTCCAAGATCTTTAATAGACAGACCAAGGAGAGTCAGCCAAAGACAGTATTCCTGCCCCTATAGAGTAATTTACACCAATCCACAGAGAGTCAAATTTGGAAAAAGGTTTTAAAGATGTAGACACCTAAATGAACACTGCTCAAGACAAGTGGCATGTGTGCAGGGACCCTTAGAATCAGTATTTAATTAACCTCCTTAAAAAGTCCATTAAGCTCACTGGTGCATGACCAACAGGCAGAAGCTTGAGTACCTGACAGGATGTGCGCAACATCAGAGAAGCTTGAGAAGCAGAACAAAATTAGTTAAGGGAGAAGTTTGCCTTACAAAACTGTTGCAGTCACAGGTCCTAGTTTGCAGGCCCAATGAAAAGGAGCCTGTGAGCACTTTGATTAAGCCGAGCACTGGAAGGTGACAGAGGATGTGTCTATATTGCAACTGGGAGCATGCTTCCCAGTCTGGGGAGACAGATCCAGGCGGGTCTGTACTCGGATGGCTAGCCTGAGCCGCAGCCCAGGCCATCCCTGGCTAGATTGAAGCAGAGCTGGTGCCCAGATGTAGGGGCGGCTCTATGGTTTTTGCCGCCCCAAGCATGGCAGTCAGGCAGCTTTCGGCGGTCTGCTGGTCACGTGGATTCGGCGGCATGCCTGTGGGAGGTCTGCCGGTGCTGCGCCTTCAGCGTCCCCACCGCCGAAGCCGCGGGACCGACGGACCTCCCGCAAGCTCGCCACCGAAGGCAGCCTGACTGCCGCCCTCACAGCTACTGGCAGGCCACCCCCCACGGCTTGCCGCCCCAGGCACGCGCTTGCTGTTTCCTGGAGCTGCCCCTGCCCAGATGTAGTGGCTACATACCCTAAGTAGCTTCTCAGCACAGCTCAGATGCTCTAATTGACTCTTCTCTTGGATATTAAGTAGGCCTGGGAAAAAATGCTGTAAACTTGCTTTTCACTGGAATATTGGGGGTTTTGATTCAACAAAAATTTTCATGGTGTGTTTGGTTTCCTCAAACGGTTTAATTTTTTTTAATGGAAAATTGCAAATATGAAAACTGAAATGCTTAGCTATTGGCCTGGTTTAGCCTTTTTGTTTGTTTGTTTGTAAATCTTTTGGCCAAAAATGTTTTTGTTTTCAGCAGTTTTGAAAAATTTCAATTTTCGGTTGTGTCAAAAATCAAACATTTCTGTGGAAGATTTCTACAAAACAAAACTGTGTTCATCAACATTTTCTGTGTGGGGAGGGGGGGCAGAGGGAAGCTTCCATTTTCTCATAAGCTCTAGTATAAGGCCTAAGAGAAAAAGGGAACAGATTCATTTGAATGATAAGGAAAGACTTTTACATGACAGCAAGGAGGTTATCACCACATCCATCCCTCAGCCATTGCAGGGTTGTCTCCTCTCCTCAGGGTTCTCTACAGTTTTTCCTAATTCCTTTCCCCTGATGACACAGGTCTCAAACACAAGCCCTCAGGGTTTCTGGGTGCAGCCATGCTCCAACTCTGCATCTAGCAGCCTGCTAGCAATAGTTTACCTGGGGCCCATGAAGCCCTACCCCAGTGCAAGGCTCTACCTCTGAAGTCCAATTGGTGGAGTCCCAGAGCAGCTGATCAGCCTGCTAGCCCTGTTTCAGTCACCATCGGGAACAGGAAGCTGTCTGAATAAGTGGGCCCTATCCTGTTCTTGACTGTATGCCTTGTGCTTCCCTGGTTTTATGTCCTGGCATCCCCAATCTCCAGTTGGGCTCTTGCCTCTGACCCTGTGCTATCCTCACCCAGCCTGACTCTGCTTCCCAACTTGTGGTGCTGATCTCCAGTTTGTCTCCTGCTTCTGACCTTCCGGTATCCCAGTCCAGCCGATTCTCCACTCTGGTCTTGTGACTGCGAACTCTGGCTCCGACTACTGGGTCTAGCGTCCCATGACCTGTCGGTGATATTCCCTTATTTGCTCTTCAAACACTCTCCCTCTTCCCTTATTCCCATCCTCCTCCTCAAGTCCCCTACCTGTCCTCCTTCCCCTTACAAATCCCCCTCCTCTTTTTCCAGATCCCTTCTTTCTGCCATTTGTTTTGTGCCCCCGCATCCGTTGCCCCTAGTGGGAACCGAGTAGGTGGCTTTGAAAATCCCAGCAGTAATATTGATTGCTGGGAATACCTGTTGCCCGACTCTTCGAGGCGTGAAGCAGCGTAGTCACGTTGCTACCATAATCTGCCTATACCGCGTGCAAACATCCAGTCCTCACGCTGAATGGGCAAGATAAAAAGAAACACCGTCACCTTTACCAGGATGACAGTGCCCCCAGAATAGAAACACCAGCCTGTTCTTCAAGCAGCTCCATTACAGATTAAATAACTGTCTGTTGCATTTGCCTTTGACAGAACAAACGGGGTTTGCACTGTAGAGACCTGAGCGTGGATACCCTGCAGCCGTCCTTTGGCTATTTGCTCCTAGGTGCAAGGCAATTTCCTAAAGGCATTACATTAATGAATCGGTTTTGGCCCTGGAAACCAAGCTGGCATTGCCATATTTAACCGTCAATGAGTACACCGAATACTAAGCAGCACTCTAATTCCGTGTCCTTAATGAGTATTAAATAACAAAAGGGAGGGAAGCTGATTATACCAAGCTAACGACTTTTAATTAAAATGGGAAGAAGCAATGGTTGTAATTTGCAACTGCCTCAGACAGGAAACAGATAGTGAAGTTTATTGTGTGCCCTGGTGAAATACTCCTGCTTTTAATTAAAAAACTTCACTCCTTTTAGGCCTGTAGTCCCCATATTAGACAAATTCTACATTACTCACATCCCTGCAACTTTAGTAACAAGACGCCTCAGAAGACACACAGGCCCGGTCTACACCTAAAACTTAGGTCAACTTAGCTCCATCACAGAGGGGGTTGAAAAATTCACACTCCTGAGAGACGTAGTTAAGCCAAACTAAGCTCCAGTGTAGATGCAATTAGATTGACGGAATTCTTCTATCAACCTACCAACTGCTTCTCATGTGGGTGGATTTATTACAGCGATGGAAAAACTCCTTCACTTCTTGTAGCAAGTGTCCACACTACAGTGGCATAGCTGCAGCACTGCATCTGTGCCACTGTAGTGCTTGTAGTGGAGACATAGCCTTAACTCTTTGATGGGATTCCCTGGTGGCTAGACCCAAAGAGAAGAGACTTGGGATTCTCAGAGACTTTATATTTGATTTCTAGTTATTTAATATCTTTACTCATTGGGTAAAGAGGGGACTAGTGGGATGGGATCCAGGGAGGCAGAATTATGGCACTTAGGTGACACAGGACAAAGCGGCTTACACTGGATTGAAGCCCAGTGCAGAGGGTGGGTCTGGGTTACCCTAGTAAATCCTAGGGGTTGCCCAGGGCACCTGCTGACACCTTTATAGGGCTAGTCCAGGGGAGAAAAGACCCTGAGGACTGAAGGGTCAAGAACACAAGACCTCAACCCAGTGAGAGACCAAGAGAGCTTCACCTAACCCAGAGGGCTACCCCATTGCTGGACACTTCATTTTCTCCAGATGGGACAGACATGGAACATTGCTTTCTTTCAATATTTTAAAACACAACTTTCTCAAAATGGACACCTTCCAGCAGAAGGTTTTCATTTATGACAAATGACATTTTCTGACGGACGAAAGTTCCATTAGAAAACTTTTTACCGGGTCTAATATTAAAGCTTTTTTCCCCTTGGATCTCTTTGAACAACTGCTTATTGGAATTATGCCATCACAAGAGACAAAACGTGAAAGCTGAGTGGGGAAGGCAGTTTTAATCAGACTGTTTCAAACCCTTTTGTGGAAAAGGAAGGATATTCTCATGGGTAAAAGTAGTGAACCGGAACTCAAGGAATCTGTGTTCTATTACTGGCTCTGCCAGACTTCCTGTGTGACCTTGGCTAAATCACTTAATCTTTCTAAAACTCAGTTGCCTGTCTGTAAAATGGGGATAATAATTCCTTTTCCCACCCTATCTGTATTGTCAGTCTAGATTGTAAACTCTTCAGGGATGGGACTGTCTCTTACAATTTGTATGTACAATGCTAGCACAATGGGACTCTGACCTCAGTTGGCTACTATAATACAAGTAAATAATAACAATTTCTTAATAAACACTGGGGAGCAAGGGTGTCTCTGTTACAAATTCACCCATCAATAAAGACTGAAATAGAATAGACATTTGACTCTCCTAAGAAAAATCTTCAAGCAAAGCAAGGGAGGATCAAAGTTCATATTCCTCAAATTTCTAAGGTAAAGAAAGGAGCAAAATTTTGTTTTAAAGAAAACCTGGTCATGCCTTCCTTATATCACAAAAAGGAAAAAAGGGTGTATTTGTTTAGATTTAATTTGCTGGTCACCTTTAAAACGGGGTTATATTTAAAAAAAGAAAGTTAAACATTCACTAGTATGATATGTGAGCAGTATCTGCGTTAACTCTGAATTCCTCCAGCCAGACCCTGCTCTCTGAGAATATAGCTGTCAATCTGGAGTAAATCCTCTAAAGTGCCAGAGGATCTACATTGGTGTGTGTGAGAGCAGGAACAGGCCCCCTGGTTATTTATTCATGGATATCACAACCCCAGCGTTACTTAAAAGTAGATTTTTGTATTTCATGTTCTTGATTTTCATGACTGTAAATCATTTATTGAACGTTATCAAATATTGATATGCTCTCTATTAAAAATGCCATAAATAAGCGATGCGTGCAATCCAGAAACACAGAACCAGCCTGATGTTAGATAACTATCTAGCCCCAGATACAGCATTTGGCAGTGCAAAGAAGTTCTTATAAGACTTCAGAAGATTACCTGCTTGGCTCTTGTGCTAGAAATCCTTCCTAAAATAGACAGCAAATAATTGCTGTTTGTTCAGAGTAAAATGAGTTTTGGAGGAGGGAATCTCATCTGATCTTCCTTATCTATATCTTTTTTTATACTAATGGCCTTCTTATTACCACTTTAGATCCACATGCTGCAGTTCCATTGACACACAGCTCCTGGGAAGCATTTGAACCTAAAAGCGGTTAGCTCACAAAGGCTACTTGACTGCCAAATTCCATTTTAAAACTGGTGGGTTTTTTTGTTTTGTTGTATTATAATACACCAAGTTCAAAAAGTATCTCTGCTAAAACCAGCGACCGCTATTCAAATAAAAGGGGGAAAAGTCACATGCTTCATTTCCGCTCAGAATGATTATTTAGGACTAATTATACACATGACGCAAACTTTTCAATGAAAACTAGTTATCAGCTACACAGCAGGGTTAAGAAGGATGTTCAGGTAACTGGTTGTACAGACCTTGAAACATGTTGGCACAAATCAGCATGGCTCATTTGAAGTCAATAGGATTACAAAGGTTTAGGGTAGATGAGGATGCAGCTTGTTAAGTGTGCCGGCTATCTATCTAACCTGACACATGTTTCTAATTAATAATGAATAATACCAGCTGGTCTGAACTTCCTCTTTGTACAGTCCTAGGGCTAGATTGTGCCATACAGATGTATGTAAGAGGGGAATAAGATCTAGTGTTACCGACTTGTGTGGTATTTGCTGTCTTTCATAAAATCCCAGCTCCTGCAGGAAACTGGGTACACGAGAACCTCAGCTTTCATTTTTTTAAAAAGGTTCATCACTGGAGGAAAGCCCCAAACAATGACCCAAATGCACCCTAAAAGCTCAGAAACCAGAAGGGAAATGCACAGGACCCTGCCTTTATTCTTTCTAACAAAATCTCATGCTGTGGGGGAAGTGACATATGATGTTTGGACACTAATGCAGGATCCCTCCCTGCCTGACACTTCTGCGCAGTCTTCTTGGACCTTTGATTGGGGAGGATGGGAAGCAATGGAAGAAGCCAGCTGTGTGTTCCCCCTCCTTCCCACCCTGCCTTGGCACCACTCCCTCAATGCAGCAGCCAGCACAAGGCCCAGCTGAAGCGACTACCGCTCTTGAGGAGAAAGGAGGAGTTAGGTACCATCCCATACACAGCTTGTGGTCAAGGCCCAGTCTAGCCCTGGGAGCAGGAATTTAATGTTATTTAGTGGAATTCACCCTCCAAAGGTGGGTGGAATTTTTTTTTTTTTTTTTAAAGGTCCTGGACTGCCAACCTTCGGTGGTGCCTCCGTATGGCAGGGTGTTAATGGCACTGGCTTGCATCTGTCTCCTGGGCCAGATTCTCAACGGGTGCAAATTGACATAACTGCATTGAGCTCTGCTGATTTACACCCGCTGAGGATCTGGCCGCCTCAGTTTGAGCAGTGTCACGTTGTACACACATCGGCTGATGGGTGGCCACATGAAATGGGAAAGCCACTGGATTGCGGGTGCCCCACACGGTATCTCTGAGGGTTGCTTCATTCCAAGTCATCTCGTGCAGACAACCTGCTGCTGTTTCGTTTTTCTCCCTGGCATCTTCTCTATCTGGCTCAACTCGGCAAAAAAAAAAAAAAAAAAAAAGCCGACTGGTTGGCTGTGCTTCCTCATTTACACACTTTAATCTTTACCCTCAGTTCAGCACTGATGCTTATAGCCACAGACAGGCGATTTGCTGGGATTTCTGTTCCTTGTCATGCTCAGCCGTGGCATGAAAATTTCATGTTGATTAATGAGAGCTGCTGGCCACCACGAGCTATCCCCAGTGAATCACGCACTAATTAGTGTCAGCCTTGATAAAGGCTGTCAAAATAGGGGAGACGGCTTACAAAATGAAAACATCAAGTGTGAGCTGCCCCTGATTTTCCTACTTATTTTGCTGTCATTGCATGCAAGCAATAAATGATTAGCCCAGCCTCCTCCTTGCCTTCATGCACCGTGGCGCTGATTTCACCTTAATGAATGAGGTGACTTAGCTGACTCCCTCACCTTGCGCTGGGACCAAAGTACTTCTCTCACTCTTTCCAATGTGAAACTCGGAGAGCTTTGGTAAAACACAAGCGCTCGAAAAGGCAGGCTTTATTCATGCCGCTGCACACCTGAGCTCTCTGTTCATTGATTGGCCAGGTTTATTGCAGAGGTACCTATCTGTACAGGCAAACAGAAGGCCGGCCTCGCAAAGGACATTGTGAATGCTCTTTGGATTCTTGGGGCCTGATTCTTATTTACACTAAGAATACACTAGTGCTAAGAGAGGTAGAAACAGCCCCCTGGGACACCCTGTGCAGGGGCTACACAGTTGGCATAAAGGCTGTACACAGCATCCTTGCTCCCAGCCCCAGCCCAGAGGCAAGCTGGGAAAAGGACATGGTTAGGTAGAGAAAGGAAGAGGCTGACCAGAATGCACTGCACTGCAACTATTCCCATAAGTGAAATAGAGCAAAAATTACAGAAGCCCTGAGATTGCTCTAGGCTACACCAGGGTTCAGTGGTCTCCTGTATAGTCCCAGTGCACATGGAGGGCAAAGGTTGCTTAAAGCTATGAAGAACAGGACCCTTGGTGTGTATACTGTTTGTGTCCCAGCTTGCTGGGAGCTCCGTCAATCAAGGGACTGAGATATGATAATGGAGCACATAGTGAAGTCCATTGTTTCACGTGTATCAAGCCAATGGGTTTTGCTCTGTTTTATTATTTGAAAGAAATGTGCCTGTCCTCTGTAGTTAGAAGTGCTGCAGCTGTGAAGGGTGGGGCCTGTCTACGTGGAAGTGAAGGTCCATTGAAGTGAATGGGAGTCTTTCCATTGACCGTCCTGTCCTTTGTATCAGGCCTATACTTGGTAGCCTCATCCTAAGTCTGTTCCTTGTCATGCTCAACTGTGGTGTGAAAATGTCACTCTGATTAATGAGAACTACTAGCCATCATGAGCTATCCCCGGTGCACCAAGCACCACCAAAGCCAACCACTGGTTGTCACCCATTTCAGCACTCTCAGAAGAGAGGCTGATGACCAAATGGGGATAGTCTGGCTTGTCTTGTCACCTCTAAAAGTGGTAGTGACAGAGGACAATTTCCTGCAATATTCTGGACAAATCTTACTGAATTAAGTTTAATGCCTTTTGAGCTCCACTGTATTAGAAATGCAATGATATATGTGTTATGGTAGGATTGTATGTAACTTGTCTAGGAGCCTGACTAATGTAAACTTTGGGGAAATGTTAGGAACGTCAAAGAACCGGTCAGGATAATACATGTGAAGTAGGTTTCCTAGGAAGGACGTGGGAGGCCGTTTGAAAGAGAGAGAGAAACCCGTTGTTCACTGATTATCTGCTCCAGATCTAAGACCCCTGACCTGTAGAAAGGATGGACTAAACTTTTCATGAGTTCTGAGCAGAAGTTGTTCTGAACTTGTGACCACAAAAGAGACCCCATTGTGGTGGGGTGTGGAGGACAGCTGACTTGTCAGAGCCCGTGTCAGAGTTGGAGTGATCTCTGCTAAGCTTATTAGCCTGAATATTGCTGCTCTTATTGTTTTAAATATGTTTTCTCTAATGTCTTTACCTTAAAAAATGAATGAGCTTGCATAGAAAGACCCGTGCGGTAGCGTAACTGTGGACAGTTGCACTGTTGTTTAGTCTCTGAAGACAGAGAAAACCGGTCTGCTTAGGCAGTCAGTCTCTTGCTGGTTTCAGAGTAAATCCACACCCCTGAGATGTAGCTAGGCTAACGTACCCCCGCTGGAGACAATAGTAGGTCAATGGAAGAATTTCTCCGTCAATCTACCTACTGCCTCTCAGGAAGGTGGATTAACTACAGCGACAGGAGAACTCCTCCAGTTGCTGTAGTGAGTGTCTACACTGAAGCACCACAGAGATGCAGCAGTAACGGTGCAGCCACATCGCTGTAGCTTTAGGCTATGTCTACACTTCAAACGCGAAGGGAGTTGTGGAGCAGTACTGGAGCATGTGCCAAAGAGAGGACCTGTTTAAAAGGGGACTCTGACAGTCAAGCAGGCAGCCAGGCTGTAGCTTCTGGGACAGCAGGATCTACACAGGAAGGGTCTGGATTGGGATAAGACTGGACTGGGAGGTCAAGGGCCTGCCACCCTTTTCTCCCCCACCCTGCTCCCTGACAAGGCGGAGCAATTGGACCCTGAAAAGCAAGCTGGGAAGCCCCAGATAATTGAGTTCTTGAGACTGTGTGGGCAACCCTCTGAGGAGTGGGAAGCCGAGAGCTGGGACCATCCCCAAACTGAAGAGAGAACGGGGTGGCTGATCTGTCGTACGAGCTAGAGGGGATGAAGACCTTCTCCCCGCTTCCTCCTTGGGCCCAGGGCCAGGACCTAGTGGAGAGGGAGAGCAGGCTACCCCCACATTTCCCCCCCCCCAGTGCTCCCCAGGTTTCCCCAGTCAGCCAGAAGAGTACTATGCACTCCTGCCTTCTAGCCCCACAAAACCTGTTCAGACTCCACCAGTTAGGTACCCAGGCTGTGCAGTTTAAGTTCCCTTCACCAACTGACCTACAGTTACATGCAGCAATGCTATTTACAATGTCCCTTATATCCTCAGCTATAGGTGCCGACTCCGTGGGTGCTCCGGGGCTGGAGCACCCATGGGAAAAAATTGGTGGGTGCTCTGCACCCACTGGCAGCTCCCCAACCCACTCCCCCGCCTCATCTCGGCTCCGCCTCCGCCTCCTCCCCTGAGCGTGCCGCTGAGTCCTGCTTCTCCCACCTCCCTCCCAGCACTTGCGCCACGAAACAGCTGTTCTGCATGGCAAGCGGTGGGAGGGAGGGACGGGGAGGAGGAGGAACGCAGCATGCTCGGGGAAGAAGTGGGGCCAGGGCGGGGATTTGGGGAGGGGTCCAATAGGGGCAGGAAGGGGGCGGAGTTGGGGAGGAGCTGGGGGCGGGGCGGGGGGGGGGGTGCAAGCACCCAACAGCGCCAAGGAAAGTTGGCGCCTGTGCCCTCAGTCCTTTTCCTAGGGCCCAAGAGAAGGAGCAATCTCCCTTCCTCAAGCACTCTCTAAATCTCAGCTTTGTCTCAGCTGGGTAGGGCCAGGACAAAAAAAATACCTTCGGAGGTCTCTGGCTTTTGAGCAGATTTCTCAGCCAGACAAATGCCAAAGTTGCGGCACTGGGTTGTGGAAGCTCAGATCTTGAGATGAAGCGTTTGAATTTAGCTAAGGCTAAAATCAGGGTTCCGAGCAGATGCCTGGATCGCTTCCTATGTTATCCACACGGGTCAGTTGGAAAGTGGTTTCAGAACAAGAGCATCAGCCACCAAAAGCTTCCCCCATACGTTGTTTGTTTGCGATGACCAGTCTCCTTTCCTCTTGCAAACAGGCAGGGGTGTAAGTAACTTAAAGGGCTTACTGGTACGCCGGAGTCCTGAGCGGGGACGTGGCCTCAACCGGAAGAGGCGTGGCCTCAACCGGAAGAGGCGGGGCCTTTCCAGATTTAAAGGCCCTTGGGCTCCGGCTGTGGCTGGGAGCCCCAGGGCCTTTAAATCACCCCGGAGCTACCAGCTGCAGAGGCAGGGCTCGGGCGGGGATTTAAAGGGCCCGGTGCTCCTGCCACTGTGGGGAGCCCCGGGCCCTTTAAATCACTGCCGGAGAAGCCGGTCCAGTCCGGCACGGCGTACTGGCTTACTTTCACCTCTGCAAATAGGTCACCTCTCAGTCCTGCACCAGGGGCCTGTCAGCAGCATCCACGGGTAGTGTGGGGGGTTCACAGGCAAACTACCCAGACTGTTGAGGAAACTAGGCCTTCTGAAATCAAGGGAGAAACATGCACAGGGGAATGGCAGCTGCTGTAACCTGGAGCAGCATTAGCTGATTTCCACTTGCTAATTTATGCCTGGTTCGGTGTGGTTTTGTTAAACTGTTGGGCTCAGTAACTTCATCTCACATCAAACAACACCGGAGTCACTGTTATTTTTTTTCTCAGATGGCAGACTGGGCTAGTTAATGAATTAGCGTCTGAGACAGCTAATTGTAATTTGTAACTGCTTAGGTACTTGTGAACATTGCTTCAATGAGGCCTCCTCCTTTGTCTGAACATTGCTACTAATGAGAGCACTCAGGTTGCGAGAGCCTTGAAAGTCCGTGAGCTCTGCTCCTCACTGCTGGGACATGAATCCGGATCCGCTGCTCCTCAAAGCTAGGAGGTGAATCCAGATCTCTCAAGTCCTAAGCCAGTGTCTTAACCACACAAATATCCTTCCTAACCTGCCCCAGCCTCATACAGAAATCCCGATGATCCAGAGTTCCCTAAAAGCTTATTTGTGATTGGCAGATTATTTTGTTTGGCTTTTCTTGTGTTAGGCAAAGAATTTTACTTCTAGTGCCACAGTCGCTTGGCCATGTCTCTACTGAAAACCCACAAAACACAATTGGAAGGGTTTACTACCCCACTATTTCTGGCTGAGTTGTACCATTGCAAATACGTATTCAATACCACTGGTTTAAATAAAGGCCAGTTGAATTACAGAGCTGAATATTCAGAGGCTCAAGGTGTGTGAAGGCAGGTAGTTTTCAGAAGGCAACAGCATCAATGAAATGTTTGTTTTCCCCAAAGTAGATCAGCTGCAATGCATTTGTTTTGAATACAGTCCAATTTGTATTTTTTTTTAAATACCGTGTATAACAAAAGAATACAAGGTGTATACATAACACCTACTCCAAGCAGCAATCTGTTTTCTAAAAGGCACTTTAGTTCTTATCAGTCATGCCCCAAAAATTTTTATCCCTTTGAGTCACTCTCATCTCTGAATAGCACAACTGTTTTGTTAATTCAGCATGAAGTTAGTCTGTTGACATGAAACTCTTTAGCAAAAGGGATTGGCATCTTTGCTTTCTGTAAATACAGGGATCTTTTTAGTTAATTATATGCAAATCAGCTTTGCTAACAAACACCTAAATAACTCCGCCTTGTCTTCATTAGCCTGGCAGCTACAGTACATTTCTCAAGGAATTAGACAAGGAATATTAATCAAAGCAGCTAGTAAGTCTTACTGAGTGTATTGATTGTTGGCCTCTGTATTTCCAAGGAGTGGTATTAAATATACCAAATGACTGAGGAATGTTAGTAGGATAGAATTATACAGATATATATGCACAAAAATTCATGGTCACATTTGCATTGTGTTGAATTTTTTTCTGTATATCTTGGAAACATATCACCAAGTAGTATTTTTTACCAAATAGAAACTGTATTTTGGCTGTAGAGTCTGATCCTAGTAGGGCAAAAGCTAGTATTTTGGAGCTGTGAGAATCTCCACATTTGGTATTGTAGAGGAAAAATGAACAAAACTAGAGATGAGGCTTTGTTTTACAAAATCTCATCAATCAGGTTCTGGGTCGCCTTCCATCCAGACCCCCAAAAGTTAGGAGGTTTTGATAAAATGATTTAAGTTTGAACAATCTTGAATTGCAAATTAAATTTTGCAGACAAACTTTGAAAACCATGCAGAAACTAAACGTTGGGAAATAATGTTATTTTCTCCATGGACAATAAACCCAACCCCCTTACCATGCTAGCAATATCACAGGGTAGACCTGTCAAAACACACAGTATGATCACTAATGGCAAATGTGATTGGGTGGAAATGGAAGGCCCAATCCTGAAGTCTTTGTATTGAAATTCATGGAAGTTTCACTGGAGTAGGAGAAGTTTCACATGAGAACCTTAGTAGCATAAGCGATGCTGAAGTCCACTAATGCCCACTCCGTCCAATAGCAGGAAATCACCATATATGGGACATGCTGTTGGAATTTTATGTTCCCCTCTTGATGTTCTAACAGAAGGTAAAATCCCCTCCCAAAGTCCCTTCTGATGCATTTCAGGGGGAATATACTTTTCTGACCTCAAATCTGGTGACCATTTCAGTGCCATGAATGGGAGTGAGATTCCGTTTGATTAAACTTTTAGTTCCATTCGAACGGCTGTCCAGCCATGTGTCAATAAAAAGTCAGATGCATAACAAGAAGAGCAAACAAATTGCAAGGGCAAAACACCTACCAGAGCAGCATGGCAGGTGATTGCAGAGAGTTAGGCAGACAAGTGGACAGTCTGGAAATGCGGGAAGACAGGGAATGATGAAGTCAGGAGAAGGGCCTCTGGAGGGGATCTTAGATAGGATCAACGGGGAAGATCAGAGACCGTTGCAAGGACATTACGGATACCTGAAAAGGGTTAGGTGGGATGGTTCAGATTAACATTATTGCAGCACCTAGAGGCTGTAACTTACATTGAGGATTGGTTGTGTTCGGCACAGTGTATACGTATAGTAGCTGACCGTCCTTGCCCTGATGAAATTACAATCTCAATAGTGGAGCGGGTTGGGGGAAAAAATTTCCACCTCACAGCAATTTCTGGTATTTTGTGCCAAATGAGGGCTGACAAACTGAAATCTCTGTGTTTCCCAGAATGAAATTTTCTGAAATATTTGAATCCGGAAACATCGCAATGCACTTGTTGAAATGAAACATTTTGATAATGTTGCAATGAAAGGTTTTGACCTTCTCACATGCTTTCTGCTGCTGCTCACTCACTGAAACCATCTCCCACCCTTCCAGTGGGCAATCCTCCAATGAAAGAACACACGGGGCACCATGTGACAAGAGTGACCCAACCACAGAGTATTGTATATTGAAGCTTGTTCTGTTTTGACTTGATGTGGAAAAAAATTAGAGTTTGATATGAGATCAAATACTTTTGTTCAAATTACTCTTCCATTTTGAAACTTTTCTACTGAAAATGTTGAAAAAGCAATAGGTTCCCATGAAACATTTTGATATAGACGAAACAGCATTGTCTGATTGAAATATTTTTAGTGGAAAAATTTTCTACCATCCCTACTCAGTAGACAAGACAAAGGATAGTAGAGGATCCAGAGGCACAAGGATGTGAAATGAAATGCCCAAGGTCAGGGAACAGAGCCCATGTTTCTGAGCTTTCGTGTACCGTCCTATCCGTTAGACCACGTTGCCCAAAGACAATTTGGCCCCTCAGAATTCACAGACAGTCTTTGTCTTAGCTTAACCCTCTTAGATTTTAATATTTCCCTCCATTCTGGGGCCAAATGGTCAATCTCAGCGACTATAGGTTTTGCGGTTAAGTGCTTGGGCCAATGCCGGAAACTACAGAATCACATCGAGCAGGTGCATATAGTGGTTGTCTCCCTATATAAAACGTTTTGCTCTCAACCAGCTGAAACTGTGCTGGCAAGTTTCAGAAGGCAATTCTGTCTGTTATTTTCCATTTTAATCAGCCCTTTCAATCAGCCTTTTCTTCCTAGCATCCTCGCGGACATTGATTTATTTCAATTAAGAGTCTCATGTTCAAGTACCATAATTAGTGTAAGCACAAGGTCCAGGTAGCCTATACAGGAGAATAAAAAGGATTCTAATTCACCTGCATAGACTAGTAGCTCAAGTCACAACTTAGCCCTTAGCCAATACAGAAGATTATTGGGTGATATTCTATGGCCTTTGCTATGCAGGAGATCACTTGTTTCATGAGCAGTAAGTGATATAGCAGGCAGAGATGTGGGAAAGAGATCCTTATTGAGTACTCTGAGAGACCTATTTGTGTTTCTGTGCTAGCAGCCTGGTCCAGCTTGCAATCTGATGCCCCATTAAATTCGGTCCCTCCTGAAATTTGACCCTCTTCTCCGTTTTTACTTTTTTCTTTTTTTAAAAAAAAATTCTCCTCACTTCCTCTCTCCATTTTCAATTTGTAACCCCCACCCTTGCCAGATGAATAAAAGGGAGCTTGTATGTGAGAGAGAGGTGTGTGTGACAGGGATCCTCAAAAACTGCAAAACAACCATTTTTTAAAAAAAGTGAATCAAAATTCAAATTTTGATGCAAAACCAAAAAAAGTGTATAGTTTTCTTTTAAAAAATTGTCATACCAACTTAAATGAAGAAAAACAAGTTTTCATTCAAAAATTTTCCCAGAAAAAAATGTTTTGGTTCAGTTTTTATGTCCCTCTCTAGATTCTGTTTTGTTTCCTTTCCACAACGTCACCAGGCACACAGACATCTTGTGGCTGAATAATGTACTGCAAGTAAACACGTCATTATAGCCTGTAACGTTTGCAATCAAAGAAAACACCCATCCACAGAGTGTTGTCGGGCTTTATAAAGATAGAGTTCTGCATTGTAACATTTGAGGCCTGCATAACATGCATGCAGAAGGCTCCAGCACTCTTTAGGGGGAGGAATGTTTTATGGTATAAATGGTTAAGCTTCAGAGGTCAGAAATTCAGCGAAGCATGAAAGTGCTTGTTAAATTTCATTTTAGTGTATTCTTGAATCTTTGGGCGCTTGCTCTTTGCTGTGAGTTAAGGAAATCTGGTGTATAATGAACCACGGCTTGTTTTGAACCTCAAATGGGTTCAGGTTCAGTTTGTTCTGCACTTTGAATGCTTCTTATGTCACCTGAATGAGTTGGCCCAGCCCTAAAGTAACCGGATTTGAGACAAAATACTAGCTGAAGGGCTAAAATATTGAACGGATTAGTAAATGTCTTAACAGATAAAGGTAAAGATGGGGGAGTCTGCTACAGACCCCCAAATCACACTAGGGAACACGATGACTAGCTCCTTAAGCACCTACCTATAATGTGTAGAAAACATGGGCATGGGGGTCTTCAGTCTGCATGTCATATGGTGAGGGTCTTATGCTGTCAGTACTAAAACATCCTTGGAATTTCTAAATATTAAAGATGACAATTTTCTAAACCAAAAAGTTTAGAAAAAGACCAGTACAGGGGAGTTCTCTGTGAGATTTATTCCTGACAAAGAGGAACTGATCACAGAACTAAAAATTAGTGGTTGCTTAAGTACAAGTAATGGTAACTTGATCATATTTATTATGTGCAAACAGAAGCATATCTAAACCAGTAATACATACATTTGGTGATTTAAAAGGCTAATTTGACAACATTGAAAATAATTCTGAGCCAGATCAGCTGGAAGGAAGAATTTTAACAGAAAAATGTGAATGGATAATTGAGAATTCTTTAAGAATACTTTACTAGATACCCAAAAAGCCGCAAGTGAGAAAGAAGACTGCACTTAAAAAAAAAACAAAAACAAACAAACAAACAAAAAGACAGCTTTACAGCAGAAGATAAGGCAGCTATAAAAAGTACAAGTGTATATATAATCAATGGAAGAAAGGGGAAGCTGATAGTAAAGAATCTAAATAAGATGCTAGGCAATCTAGAAAATTGATAAGGGAAGCAAAAGGACAGAAGTAGCGCCTTATGACCAGCCCAATTAAATTTAAATTAAATTAATGGAGATATCCTATCTCCTAGAACTGGAAGGGACCTTGAAAGGTCATTGAGTCCAGCCCCGTGCCTTCATTAGCAGGACCAAGTACTGATTTTGCCCCAGATCCCTAAGTGGCCCCCCTCAAGGATTGAACTCACAGCCCTAGTTTTAGCAGGCTAATGCTCAAACCACAGAGCTATCCCTCCCCCCTAATATACTTGAAGGAGTTCTTCAAGTATATTAGGAACAAAAAGATTCCCAACAATGGTATTTGTCCATTTCAAGACATAAATGGTAGAATTGTCAATAATTATGCAGAAAAGGCAGAAGTGTTCAATAAATATTTGTGTTCTGTATTTGGGGGAAAAACAGATGTAGTTATTACATGATGTTGATGAAACAATTTCCATTTGAATAGTAACTCAGGTGGATGTTAAACAGCAACTACTAAAGTCAGACACTTTAAAATCTGGATAATTTACCAAGAATTTCAAAACAGCTGGCCAAGGAGCTGGGTGGGCAGTTAACTTTGATTTTCAACAACTCTTGGGATCTTGGGGAAGGTCCAAGAGACTGGAAGAAAGCTAACGTTGTGGCAATATTTAAAAAAGGTAAATGGGCAAACCCGGGTAATTATAGGCCTGTCAGACTGACACTGATCCTGGGCAAAATAATGGAGTAGCTGATATGGGACTCTTTTAATAAAGAATTAAAGGCGGTGTTGTCAGGTGTGTACCCTCCACACAGGCTCTGAAGGAGTTAAAGTGGGCCTGAGAGGCCACTTATGGTACCTGGTGGCATCTGGAGGGAAAGCCAACTTAATTGATCATGAAGCCCAGCTGGGCAGGATCACGCTGGTTGGTGTAAAGCCAGGAAGTTGAGAGCAGTAGAGGGCTGCAGGGAGGGAGTCTGCAGTCACACCCTGGGAACAGAGAGGTGGTGAAGAGTAAACCAAGGAGGAAGAATAAGCCATAGGATCTTAGCCCAGAAAGAAGGGTCAACCCAGAGAAGTTGTGGGGAAGAAAGCCCAAGAAAGGCTCCATAGGAAGAAGCCCAGGGAAATGGCAGCAAGGAGTTAGGACTGTGAAGGAAAGACCTTGGTTGCTGGTTATAGGGTTTCTGGGCTGGAACCCAGTGTAGGGGGAGGATCTACGTTCCCCTACGGGCCACAAGAAGTTGGCATAAAGCCCCCTGGGATAAGGATTTCAAAGCCCTTAGCCAAGATGGTGCACGGACCAGGGGCCCCAGAGTTGGGGCTGAAGATCTTTTGTAAGGGCATTGGACTGGTATTTGAGGAACTTCATTACCCCGGATGCAGAGGACTATATAGTGACCTGGCCAGAGAGCTGAGTAACTAAGAGGGAGCACCTCGAGTTGCAAAGACAGAGAGAGGTCATAGTCACAGTAACTGATGGAAGGGGGCACCAGATGAGGCAAAAGCTAATTCCCAGACCCGGCCTTGAGGAGATGCTCCTGCAGTGAGTGGAACCCCTTTTACAGAGGGTAATATAATTAATGCCAATCAGCAAGGGTTTATGGGAAATAGATCCTATCAAACCAACCTGACACCTTTTTCATGAGATTACAAGTTTGGTTGATAAAGGTGCATTGATGTAATATACTTAAACTTTTGTAAGGCATTTGGCGGGGTACCACATGACATTTTGATTGAAAAAAAAAATAGAATATCAAATTAACATGACACATGGTAAATGGATTAAAAACTGTCTAAATGACAGATCTCAAGATGTAACTGTTTACGGTGAATAATCATTGAGTGGGTGGGTTGCTAATGGGATCCCACAAGGATCTCTTTTTGGCCCTATGCTATTTAATACCTTTATCCGTGACCTGGAAGAAAACATGAAATCATCACTGATAAAGTTTGCAGATGACGTAACGATTGGGGGAGTAGTAAATAACGAAGAGGTCAGGTCACTGATACAGTGTGAGCTGAATCACTTGGTAAACGGGGCGCAAGCAAACAATATGTGTTTTAGTATCACTAAATGTGTACATCTGGGAACAAAGAATGTAGGCCAGACTTACAGGCTGGGGGACTGTAGTGGGGCAGCTGCCCCACTCCCTGAGAGTATGGGCTGCGGCAGGCCAGTGGGCCTGCGCAGACGCACAGCCAATGGGAGAAGCTCTTACTGGGAGCCAATCAGAGCCCAGATTGGAGGCAGCCAATCAGGGCCCGGCACAGCCCTATAAGAAGGCTGCTCAGGGAGAGGAAAGTCAGTCTGTCCCAGGCCTTCATGTGGGGAAGATCTGTCTCCAGAGGTGGGAGACTAGCACTGCGGACAGCGCAGTGCTGGCCAGGCTCCGGGAGCAAAAAGGGAGCTCTAGCCTGAGGCCTGCCAGGCTGCAGGCCCTGAAGGGAAGGGCCTAGCGGGTGCAAGGGGCCGTAGGGGAAGTGGCCCAGGGAAGTGGACAGATGAGGGGAGAGAAGGAGGACCATGAGGCTGCCGCCAGAGGGTCCCTGGGCTGGGATCCAGAGTAGAGGGCAGGCCTGGGTCCCCCCCTTTTTCCCCTCGCAGTACACCCAGCCATACAGTACACACATCGTAGGGAGCGGCCATTATAGACCACGCCGGATCCCTGACAGGAGGGATTAGACTTTGGGGTGTGTGGTTGACCACGGTGGCTGGACATAGAGACTGCTAATTGACACCCCCTCACACCCCCCCGGAAGCGGGTGTGGAAGGACTAAGGGACACTGCCGGAGGGCAGTGGTCCTGAAAAGGACGCCACGAGTTGATGAGTGAAGGCAAGACAATGGGCGGGATACCACTGAGAGGGGATGCTCCACTGGACTGAGCTAATTCCCGGAGTAACCAGTAGGAGGCGCCGCGGTGGTGAGTCCCAACCCTGTTACAGGGACTCTATCAGCAGAAGCAGTGACTCTGAAAAAGATTTGGGAGCTGTGGTAGATAATCCGCTGTAATCCCTGTGTCATGCTGTGGCCAAAAGGCCTAATGCGATCCTTGGATGCCTAAAGAGGGAATCTCGAATAGGAGCAGAGAGGTTATTTTATCTCTGTATTTGAATTGGTCCAACCATCGCTGGAATATTGTGTCCAGTTCTGGTGCCCACAATTCAAGAAGGATGTTGATAAATTGGAGGGGGTCAGAGTACATCCACAGGAATGATTAAAGGACTGGAAAACATATTTTATTGTGATAGACTCAAGGAGCTCAGTCTAATTAGCTTGGTTAATAAGTCAAATATCAATAAGCACCTTTGTGGGGAACAAATATTTGACAACGGGCTCCTCAGTTTAGCAGACGAAGGTATAATACGATCCAATGACTCAAAATTTGAAGCTAGACACATTTAGCCTGGGAATGAGACACAAACTTTTGACAGTGAAAGTATTTAACCATTGAAACAATTTACAAAGGGTCACGGGGGATCTTCCATCACTGGCAATTTTTAGATCAAGATTGGATGTTTTTCTGAAAGATCTTGTCTAGATCAAACAGGAATTATTTCAGGGAAGTTCTATGTGCTATGCAAGAGGTCAGATTAAATTATCACAGAAGTCCCTTCTGGCCTTTGAAACTATTAATCTCTAAAGAGTTATGGAACTGTTCCCCATTCCAGGGACGGGTTTGTGCCCAGGCATCTGCATCAAAATAGGAGTATGAAAATTAGGTCATTAAATCCCCAGTTGCTCAGCTTGTGCTCAGAAATGCCTGTATTCATTAGAGATGAGTCAGAGCTGCGAAGTACAGATCCAGATTTTGACCCCTGAACGCACACAGCTTGGGACTTTTTTGATCCAGCATCCTAGTTTTGGTCCCTACAAGGGCCTCCTCTCAATTTTGATATGTGTAAGGGCTCCAAACGTCCCTAACTTCAGGAGTGTTTGAACCTGGATTTTGGTTCAGGCATGTCTGGCTTGCAGGTGTTCATGCAGTTTTGCAAGGTATGAAGCTAGGCGGATCTGCTAATGCGTGAGTGTCAGGTTAAGATTGATAACTATAGCCTTTATTAAAGTAAAATCTCTAGCAAATAAGAAAGCAAGGAAGGAGTGCTCCCTCTTTCCTTCAAGGAATCAAAAATGCAGAAGGGACTGGATTCAGCAAACATTTTCAGTCCAGGAGAGCTTATTTGGTAGAGTCAAACACACCCACGCTCTAGAGGTGCAGTCCCCATACTTAGAGAGTGAACAGAGCTAAGAGCAATGATCCCAGGAAAGGAGAATGCATTAAAAAAAATGGTCCCCGGAGAGAGCCTTTTCATGGACTCTTACAGTTAGTGACTGCAAAGAAAGCCATTTGGTGTCATCTAGTGCAGCGTTTCTCAACCTTTTTGATATCAGGGACTGGCTTCCTGCCTTCCTAAACTGTGCCAGGGAGATCTCGGGGACTGGCACCGACTCAAAGACTGGTCATCGAGAAACACTGATCTAGCATAACCTCCCAGGACACGTATATAAGCAAGCTGGTAGCTGTACTGGAGTAATGGGAGATACAGAGCTAATTAAAAGCCTTTGAACAGCACCTGTGTTAGCGCTGCATATGGTGCAGAAATGACTGCAATTAGCACCAGGACAGTAAACTTCCCCCAGCCACCGTTCTCCGCAGTTTTTTGCATGAGTGAATGCACGGGGAAGCCATTCACCAGAATTCAGATGCAGTGGCACTGATTTATATTCCATTGATTTTTAATATGCCTGAACCTGCCTCCCCAATCCCGTGCTCAGGGCACTCTTTCCAATATTTAAAACAACACAACAATCAACAGCTACACTGAACTATTAACATTTACTTGGGACCAGTCCTATTGTCTTAATTCATTCTCACCCTTCAACTCCACGAGTAAGTTGTTAACACACACACCGTTCAGTCTCTGTCCCGCATCCCTCCCAAATGGCCGAATAAAAGGGAGATGCACCCCTCTGGACGTGGACAATTTCCTGCTTCTTGTTAACCAAGTTTCTTCTCACTCCTCCGTTAAGTTCCTCCCTCAAATCTCCTTGCTCCTCCCCTCATTTCGTCAATAATCCCTCCTTTGCCTCTCACATTTGAATGTGCGCTCCTGTCACAAGTCTAGCTTCTCTTAAATTCGTGTCTCACTGAGATTGCAAACACATTACATCAAGGGAAGTGGTTTTATTCTATGTTTAGCAAAGCATCGACTGCATTTACAAAGACAAAAGCAATGTAGGATGGGCTAGATTTCATCCTGGTCTAGTCTCCACCAGGTCAGAGGGTGTCAAGATCTAATCAGTCATTTACTTTCTTCAGTCCTTTAAAAGTTGGTTTGGAGCAGCCCCTTCTCTCTCTCTCTCTTCGCACCACGAAAAGTGCACCGTGGGTTTGTGCACTAGTATTTCACCTCTGGAGTCTGGATTTGAATGCTATTTTAGGTGACTTTTAGGTCTTTGTTTAGTCACTGTACAACTCACTGTTCACATGTCCCGCTCTGTGCCTGCGGCACAGAACTTATGAGCCTGCACTTACAGCCTGATCGAAAGCCTGTCGAAATCAGTGGAAAGATGCCTCAAGTCAGGATCGAGATGCAGCTGCAGGACTATGGGGAGGCTCCAAGAACAGAGTGGCAGGGTGCTCGCATTCAGGACTGCAGCTGACTGTCGGGGGGAAGCTTGTACACATGTGCCCACATTGTGCCTGGCTCGTGCCCATGTCATTATCCCTCCTGTTCAGCAGCCCAGCCCTCCAGTGCAGGAGGCAGAAGAACGTGATGGCTTAAAGTAGGTGATTTCTTCATCAGTCTTTGCCTGGCTCAGGGCAGGAGGTGGTGTAGGAAGCTGCCACGTTGGCTCCAAACAGATTTTTGTCACCTGCAAGTTACAGAAAAGAGCAATCTGCTGGCTCAAGGAACAGACACTCTGGAAGGCATCTGGCCCCTGGCTGAGCAGTTACGACAAACTTGTGACAGCCTCTTAGCCCCACAGCAAGGCTTTAAGGAGACACAGAATAAGAAGAGCAGCAACAGCTCACGCAGGGAGTCGATGGTTGAGACGGGCACAGACTCCAGGAGTCCTGGATCCGAGTCCCCTGTTTTAATCACAGCATCCCGCTGCGGTTCAGGAGTATCTTTAAACTAACCAGAGGGGAGAGTGAGACTAGAGGGTTATGGTGAAGATAAAGTCCCTCCCTTTTGCCCATCCAGAATCTAGCTTCATTTTCAGTCTGATCCAAAGTGAGCTGTGGCTCAGAGCCTTGGCCAGCATTATGCTGTGTCATAGCTCCCCACACTGGAAGACTTGAACCTTTTTCCCCTTCCAGGACTGGTACAAGGTACATTAGTCAATGTCCTGGTGTCCTCGGTGCTTTCTGTCCTATTTCTCCACCTCCTCCTTGACAGGCTCCTTCCATCTCCTGCCAACTCCCCTCCCCAATCACCTCCTTACCGTGACCACATTTTTTCTGACCTACACATTCCCTGTTTCTGCCTTTGCCCCCACAGGGGCGAAGAGGGTGCTGAGGCTATCTCCATGCCATTTTTTTAAAAGTTCATATAGATGAGCTGCAAATCTGGACCTGAATTTATCCAGAGGTAGCTGTTTGGATCTGAGGTTCTGTCTTAGCTCAGACCCATATCCAAGTATTCCCCAACCTTGGTGGGTTCAGATCCTGGGTTTTGTTTTGGGGCCCTCTCTAAAGTTCTTAAAAATCTCAATCTTAAAGCTGAAAGCAGTTAGATCTGCAAGGAGACGCCCAGTGATGAGCTGCCAAAAAAATTAACAACCGGTTCCTTCCTCCTCACCCCAGGAGGGGGTCGTGCCCCTCCTAGCCCCCCAGGACTCCTGCCCCATTCAACCCCCCCGCGCCTCTTGACCCCCCCCCCGGGACCCCGCCCCATCCACCTCCCTTCCCTGTCCCCTGACTGCCCCCTGCCGCCTGATCCAACTCCTCCTCTCATTCCTGATGGCCTCCCAGGTCTCCTGCCCCCATCCAACCACCCCTTCTCCCTGTCCCCGACTGCCCCTGGAACCCCTGCCCCTGACTGCCCCCCATCACCCCCATCCAACCCCTGCTCCTTCCTGACTGCCCCCTAGGACCCTTGCCCCCATTCAATCCCCCTGTTCCCTGCCCTCTGACCGCCCCGGCCCCTATCCACCTCTCCGCAAACTCCCCTGCCCTCTTCCAACACCCCCTCCCTGCCCCCTTACCTCTCTGGAGACCGGGCTGAAGCCGCCGGGCCCGGGCCCAGGCCGGGCTGAAGTCTCTTGGCCGGAGCCGGGGTGCTGGGCCGGAGCCGCTCAGCTGGAGCAGGGCTGAGCTGGGCCGCGCCGCGCCCCCCCTTACCTTGTGAAGCCGCAGCTTGTTTCTGAACCTTCCCAGGCTTCCTGCACGAACATCTGATTCGCGGGAAGCAGGGGAGGGGGAGGAGAAGGGGGGCAGAGTGTTCAGGGGAGGAGCCGAGGAAGCAGAAGTGAGCTGGGGCCGGGGCCAGGGGTTGGAACTTTACCAGTTGTTACATTTAAAAGCCCTTTTAGAACCGGTTGTCCCGCACGGGACAACCGGTTCTAAAAGGGCTTCTCAATTTAACAACTGGTTTCTGTGAACCAGTGCGAACCGGCTCCAGCTTACCACTGGAGATGCCCAAGTGTGCACTGTAATGTTCTAATGTGCTCTCTGAAAGTGACATCTAGGATCTGAGCTTGAGCTAAGGCCAAGAAAGCAAAGAGGGAGCCTTTGCTGATATAACTAGGACCCAGCCTTCTGCAGCAACGCACCAGCCACAGAATAAAGCCGGCTTTCTCCGGGAGCCTGCATAGGGTCTCGCTGAACACACTGCAGTGAAAGGCTGAAGCCTTTCAGGTTCAAAGGAACGTGAGTCTATCTGCAGAGAGACAGGCTGTCATTACGTGAGTTCTCCTGTGGAGCACAGGGCAGGAGAAAACACGGCAAGAAAATTGGAACAGTCCCTTTGAATCTCTCTGTTTCCTGGATGCACAGGAATCCACTCAGGGCTCTTGTCTTGCTTTCAGAGAGGGGCCCAAAGCTGCAAAGTGTGGGGTGAGGCTGAATTTTGAACCTCTCAACGTTTGAGGGTGTCTAGATCTGGATGCGATCGGCAGAGGGACTGGAGCTGGATTTCCACAGATACAGACTAGAAGGGACTGCTGCTGAGAGGGGGTTCTCCGGGAGAGCCCAGCAGCAGCGGCGGAATTCACTCCACCCCCTCCCTTTGTCTGATATAGACCAAGTCTGATGATCTTCAAGGCACTCTGTAAGGATCGGCTTTTTACCGAGACATTTGAACATGGGGGTGGGGGGAGTTATTGGGTAGCGAAGAGGGTTCTGAGCTTCTCTATTGCCTGGTTTGCTGCTGGTGGGCTATACGGAATATTTTCAAACCGCTCTGTTGCTGCCTTATTTGTGTAGTGTATCTGTTAGTTTCACATCTGAACTGTGTGTACCTCTGAAGTCCTTTGCAGGAGCCTATGCAGAGTTGAATCCTAGGGATTTACCTTTCCCTGCCTAAAATGTCCTGTAGTGCTGATGCATTCTGTCACACACAACGGGCCAAATTCAGCCCTCGTGTAAATGCCAGCACCATTTGGGATCTCTGGGAGTTGCACCCACTTCTCCAAGGTGAATGTGCTCAGTGTCAGCTCACGTGAGGAATCAAGATCTGCCGCAGTGCCAGCCTGTGGGCCGCCTAAGAGTGCAGCTATCCTGAAGGCGGCTGCCTGATTGTCTCCACCATCTGACTGGTGAGAAGTCAGCAGACCAGCTGGTAAACCCAGCAGCAGCAGCTGTAGCTTGGTGGCTGTTCAGATCATTTGCCTGTGGATGTGATCGCTCCGGTGCCTCCTTGGCCCTGCCTTTTCTAGTCCTGCCCTGTCCCCGCCTCACCTCATTTCAGGTGACCCAGCTCTGGGTTCTGACCCTGAGCTCCTATTCCTGGTTACTGACTCCTGCTCCAACCACTAGGCCTGACCACGCACATCCTGGTTCCTGAAGTGACTACATTCCAGAGAGGCAGAAAGTGGTCACTAAATTCAGCCTTTAAAGCCACCTCAGGTCCCTTTTGAAGAAGGCCCTGTATAAATGCAAGACCTCATTACAGCACCTGTTCCATATCCCCTTGTATGGGAAAATAAAGTATGCAGACTTCACACAGCATGTAGCTGGTAAGGTAAAATCAATATCCACTTCAGTTCATGCCTGTGATTAGCTCTCGGCATAATATAGTGCTATAAGAGTTTTAGCATATTCATTGCCCTCCTGTCCTAGAATCAAAAGCGAAACACTCAATTCCCTGTATTCATTCCCTGCAAGATATTACCACTGCGCACTGATAACACAGCACCTTCCATTTCAGAATCTTGGAATGCTCATTAATCCTCACACCACCTCTGCACCTATGTAGAAAGCTTCGCACCAATACAGGTAAGGTAAACCAATGTCCAGCGACATGCAGCTCCACATTTTTAACACTGCCTGTGTTGAGTGCCCGGCCTGATCATGCCAGATGCAGAGCAGCTCCAGCAATGGGAGCTGAACACCTCTGAAAATCGGGCCTGGTATGGCATGAGTTTGCCCCTCTAAAATTCAAGCACCCCAATTTAATGGCTACTTCAGAAAACTTGCCGGTAAGTCACTTACCCCAAAGCCACTCAGTAAGTCATGGGCAGAGGTAAGATTAGAATCCAGACCCCCTGACTCCTACCACCAGTTACAATTACTGGACATCACTGCTTCTCTTCTATGTCTTTTCTATTTGCTCGGCGCTCGGGCAGAACGTCCAACCTAGAGATTTACTGGTGTTTGCATGAGGTGAGAATGGTTAATTAGTTATTATAATGCATGCTAGTCTCAAAACACTAGAAGATGTGCTCCTGTGGTTAATTCATTTTTAATGCTGGCAACTAAATAAATAAGGGTCTATAGAGCAGTGCGTAATGTGTTGGCCAGACTTACTGGGTCATAGTATTGTCTCACCTGCTTCTCAGATGCTGGGTTCTTCTCAAGGGCAACCGATGTTGGGTTGTGGACATGCTGCCTCAAAGTACTTACATAATGCAGGGAGCTGGCTTTGCTTTCTCCAATTCTAGGTCTTGTATATTATGGAACAAATTATGTGGTTCTTAAATAAGTACCAGTTCCAGAGTTTGGCCCTACACTAGGATGAAATGTCAACTGCCACAGCCATTTTTTTTTTCTGATAAAAGGGGAATGGCAAGACCAATTCATACCCCTAAAGAGATTGTAGTGATAGCTTTGCTGTTTTCAGGCACCTTTTGCTATTTCTTCTACAAACACAGTCACCATAAAAAGTCCATACTCAATTCCTTCCTACAGTCTGGGTTCATACACAAAGAATACAAGAAGAACAACCTGAAGATCAGATCAAACAGTCTCCCCAGTCTTGGCTGTTGTCTGGGCTCCTCCTTCATGACTGCTCAGCCCCCACCCTGGATCATCTCTCCCCAGAGAACCTTACTTATATCCAGATGGGGTAAAAAGTCACCAGAACACAATTATTACCAAGCAGGATCAAAACCTCCCAACGGGACAGGGTATTTCAGGCAAACACTGTGAGCCTGTTACACTTGCTGTCACTTCTTTTGCCCTTTACTTTAGGAACATAGGAATTACCATACAAGATCAAACAACTGGCCTTTCCTGTAATGTATCATGCCAAGATTTGGACAAAGACCAGCAATGGCTGTACTGAGGAGAACCCAGCTGAAGAAGGTGCTAGGATTATCTCTCTGCCAGTACCGCTTTCCACATGAAAGTAACTCTTTGTAACTAGCAAGAGGCCAGAGAGGCAACAGGCCCTAAAGAGTTGGATGCAGCAACTTGCACAGAAATAATATAGCTGTGATTGATGTTTAGTGTTATCCTCAGATAGTAATCGGGAAGATCTATAGAGTACATTATATTTGATTAGGTTTGTACGCTTTCAGACTGTTGATATTTTTTTTACACTTCAGTATTGCAAGAGAAATGTTGAAATGCGTTTTGCTAATGTGCAGTTTATAACCGAGAGAAACACAGAGGTACAAATATTACAGGAATTATTATTAGATTTGCCCCCATTAGCTCCCCTCCTACTCCCCTGGCTCATGAAGCAGCCTTTGTCAATTGCCAATATTAATAATGTTTCAGAAGTACCTCTACAATGGTACAAAAAGATTATAAGCTCATCAATAAAGCTGTAAGTTGTGCTTGCACACACGAAAGCATGTAAGATTTAATTTTCAGATCACATGAATTTCTATTGATTTGAGCGGATAAGGCTAGGACTGGGGAAGAAAGTAATCTGCAATTTGTATCTCCTGTGCCTAATTCAGATGCCTTTGTGTTGCAGGAAAAACAAAGTAAATAGAATGGCTGGTAGCAAACTCATGAGATTCTTCCCAGAGCCCTTTCTTTATTTTATCCAGTGTCTGTTTCATTCAGAGAAACAAGTAATATTGATCACCTTCTATTAGATGAACTTTCAGATTTATTTAATGCCATAAATGGTCCTGTGACTGACTAAATAAATTATAATTAGACTGGCCATGCCCACCACGTTATGTTAAACAACAAACTATTTTCCTCAGTAAAAAAACTAACTTCCCCATTGTGGACATTTGAATCTTATCTTCTTTGCCACAGGAAAAAAAAATGCAGCCTGTAAAAAGCTAAGTATAATTGCTCAAGATGCTCGCAGGCTCCCCACTTCTCACAAGCTTAAGTAGAGGCAGAAAGAGTCAGTATCTTTAATGGGATACCTGTAGAGAGAACCCAGGTGGTTCACTTCACTCAGTGTCATTACTGAACCAGTTCTGGGTGCTACTCCTGCAGGTGCATTCATCTTTTGGGTGATCATAAAATGGAAGTCCTGGCCACTTGGTTATTAAAAATCTTACAGCGTTTTCTTTGCAAAACCAGACTTTTTAATCCCAACGTTCCATCACATTGCAACCTGGGTAATTGCTGTACCTGAATTTCCCCTTCAGTTTCAATTGTATATATTATTCTTCATGTCAGCTGTTTACAATTACTGTGTGCTGTTAAGCAGCTGCCAAGTTCCTCCCCAGAGGTGGCTGCACAGGGATGGGCAAAGTGGTTCCTGTACATATTTACAGTAGGATTTTCAAAAATTGCCCCATCTCTGCTCCCAATGAAGTCACTGAGAGTTTTACATCAGTGGGAGCAGAGCTAGGCAAATGCTGAGAACCTTTTAAATCCCAACTCTAATTCACAAGGAGTTTCTGAGCCATAGATGAACAATACGTTTATATAGCAAGATTGTCAATTCATATTTTAAAACTTATTTTCCAAGCCCAGAGAACAATAAAACAAAACCAATAAAATAAAACAATAAAATCTTTCCCCAGTCTTAACTGGAGAGTAAATAACTTTAGAACATATGTCTCTAATGAATGTTTAAATGTGTTATTTTGCCTCTTTCTATTTTAAGCCGCATCGTCACCGAAACATACCGCTGCGACATTTTAAGGGACTCCAGAGGCTTATCTCATTTAATACTGATCTTCAAGGCTGCCTCGCAAATGTTCATCCTGTAAATGAAGGAGCCGGGATGGAGATGATTGGTGCCAGACTTTGACATACATGATGTGCTTTTCTGATCATCTCTCTTCCATGGAGATCAAAGGCCAGCATCTCCAGCTAGATTATCCACGAGCATCAGCGTTGTCTCTGACAATCAGAGATCGGTGCAGGGAGGGAAAACTTTGAAAAATGATGGCAAGGGAAGTAACGTGGGTGCAATTTCAGCACTTTAAGTCAGGCTGACCAGTGCTACAGCCATCACAAAGGCATCAGCTCTCCATTGCGACTCAGCTGAAGAGTGACAGGTTCTTTCAGTATCTGCACTTTCTTTTCTTGTCCCCGTCTGTGGCTTTTGCAATGCAATTAAGCTGTCTTGCAGTAGTGATGGCTAGTCCTGCAACGTGTTAAAGGTCCCACTGAAGTCCATGGGACTAGTCATGGGAGTAAGTCTTTGCAAGTCGGCCTGCCCCAGAGAGAGATTTCAAAAGCGCTTAAGGGATTTAGGAGGACAAGTCCCATTGAAAGCCAGTGGGGTTTGTTCTTTGACATCCATTAGGTGTTTCTGAAACATTTTCCTCCTAAAAAGCACCAAAGGATCTCCATTCACTAGCAAATTAGATGGTGTTTGAACATAACCTGAGCAGTCATGGTAACTAGCACAATGTTATAAGTCCAGGGCTTGATGTCCCCTGATTCAGAGCTCTGCTTCAGGTACAGGTAGGTGATGGGGAAATCATTGGCTAATAACTGCCAGCTCCCAGATTCTGCACCAGCCCAGCCCCTTAGAAAACCTTGTGATATGACTTGGAGAATCAGCACAATTTATGAACTCTGTGAGAGATCATGGACTCTCTGTGTCTCTCTTTGCCAAGTGGCAAACTCCATTTGGACAGTGTAGCCCCCTTGCCTTCTCTGTTGTCCTTTTAACTCCATCTTAGACTGAAATGCCAAGGGGGTGTGAAACAGGGCTGACAAGAGAGGACTGTTCAATTTTCAACACCTTGAGGCAAAAGGCTGCCTCCTACCCAGGAGAACTAGTTTGTCAGGGGAGGGGTCTGGCCATGAAGTCACCTGGTAGGAGTCTGTGATCACCTGAGCCTGATCAGGTCACATGACAGAGAATGGGACAGTTCTAAAAGGCCAGGAGCTTTGCTGCTTTAGGCTTTCAGTCATTTTTTACCAGCTCAAGCTGAGGGCTGCGGCTGCAGAAACCTGCTGAGGGCAGGACAGCTTACCTGAACACAGCTGGACCGCCAGGTGATGAATGGTGAGCTAGGATGAAGGGCATTGCAGTCAAGGTGTCTGTTTTCTAAATGATCTGTGCTCTCTCTTTTAAGTAAAGAGTAATGGGGGGTTAGAATCCTGTGCAAAGTCTGTCTGTGTTTGCTGACTTTCCCTATTGCATGTCTCATGAAGAGAGAAACTGTGCTCTAGAAAGCTCACACCTTTAATGGGATTGTGGGGGATGTGTGAGGGCTGTTGGGGAGGCTTGGAGGAGATGGCACTAGTTTTAGGGCCTAGGCCTGTGGCACCTGTAGCTATACGTACGTTACGCCTGATGCATACTGCTGACAGTGGTGGGGAGGGGCTGAGCTGGCCACCCCGCTGCCTGCTCAGGTTTGGCCCTTCCAGCCCTCTGTCATGATGAGGGGCTGGTAGGGCCAAAAGTGAGTGAGTGTCATCATGGCCTGGTGCATGGGAGTGGTTACAGTGCCCCTCAGGTGTGGCCCCACAGCTCCTCCCCTGTGAGGGAGGGTCCATGGGGCTAAATCTCTGTGGCCCTGTGCCACCATATGCCTGGGGGTTATAACGACACTCTCACTCAAGTCTAGCCCTTCTCACACCAGGTTTAGCCCTACTGGCCCTCTGAGTGGGCAGTGGGGTGGCCAGATCCTACACCAGGGCTGCCCCTGGGGGCCTGCTGGCCTGCCCTGCTTCCAGCAGCCCATGTGTCCTCTCAGAGATGGGGAGTGACACTGCACCTGGGTGGCTGGGCTGGAAGGCTGGGGATGAACATGGCACAGGGTCGGTGGTGAGGTGCTGGGGCCAGTGCTGTGGCAGGGCTGGTTCCATGGGGATTGATGGTGAGTGCCAGGAGACAAATGTCTGGGGATGCCCCTGGCCTGGTTGTGATTGGATTGGGGTGGATATGAGGTCTGCACTTCGAGTGTGCCTTGAGGCTCAAAGCCAGGGACAGTGCGTAGACTTTGCCCAGCCCTAAAAGCGAAGGTCACATGGGATTCACCATTTGGATCCCCTTGTAACAGTTTGGTGAGTGTCCAGCAGGGGGAGCTTGACCAAATCTGGAACACCTTGTTCCATAGGAGTATCTGTGTAAGGTAATTCCACCACTCTTCCCTTCCTACTACCTCCATCCACTATGCTGGGGGTGGGGGTGGAGATGGCCCAGGACCCAGCTCCACTGATTTGCCATGGACATCTCTGTTGCTGAGTTACAGCCGGAATCTAGACAACATAACGGAGGCCAGCCTCCTATGCAGCTAACCTGGATTAACCACACCCTGCTAAGAACATTAAATGTCCCTCCCTGTTTATACAGAGTTGTAATTCATGTTTTGCATGGTGCTAATTGCCACTATCCATCAAAGCTGTTCTAACATGGCCTGATCTGCTCCTGAAGGCCAGAGTGCTGTAGTTTTCAGACTTTAAAGAGTTAATGGTGTCCTCCTACTCCCTTGTTACCTGCTCCCTGACCCAGGCCAGTTTTCTCCCTTCCATCCCCAGACTAGAAGAGGAGAAAGGAGCCACTGGAAACAAGTGTGTCCCATTGTGTCCAGTCCTTCCTGCTCTGTAAACACTACTGGCACCTGAAACAAACTGGGTCAATTGATTTCCAGCCATGCTGTGAAACTGAATAGTTTATTTCCTCAGTTCTCAGCAAACAGCATCACATAATTGTTTATTATTTAGGCATCTTGTTCTAACCACACATCCCACTGCAAGTTCAAGCCTCAGAAACCTAACCCTCTATTACAGATTTTGTATTTTGCTAGTGGCTATCTGCTGAGGGGTGCTAAGGACTGCAATCAGGTGTGCCTTTGCTCCAAAGCCAATCACAGACCTCATTAAAGCGAGAGGGGATGCCAAGCTCGCGCCGTCAGGCTGATCAGAAGGAGCAATATGACCCTTTATGTCAGGGCTAATCAATTATTTTTTTTGTTATGGTCCAATTTTTTTGGTCGAGGTATAGTCAAGTTCCAGACTCCAGAGAAAATGATACAAAACGAATGATGATCATAAGTACATTGAAAAGCATCTGGCAGTCCAGATTTGTCCCGTAGTCCGCCTATTGATTACCCCTGCTTTATGTAGTAAAAACAGCTGCAGACCATCATGGGTGCTGCTGGAAGTGCTAAGCCAAATGTCTAAGAGCTGAGACACATGGGCTAAGGGATTTTCCTGGTTGTCAATGCAGGGCTCAGGCTATTGGTTGTGGGGTGTCTGTGTGGGAGGCAGAAAGTCAGGAGAAAAAGTTGTGTGACTCTGAAAGCACATAGAGACAGGGCTACTGGGGCACAGAAGCTTGCTATAGGAGCAAACGTGGGGATTTCATGGAAACTGCCTCCCGTTGTTTCCACTGTGTTCAGGGACGCAGGACTTTGTGTCCAATTTTAGTGAATAAACAAAATGACACCAAAGAACATCATCAATTTATCATCCTAAGGGGAAGGGGGAACCCTACAAGGCCCCAGACATTGGCTAAACTGCTTGGACCATAGGGGCAATAATATTTTGCAGGCTGCCTCCTCCCCAACTCCTCCCCCCCCCCCCCCGAATCATCTGCCATTAATTTAAAAAAATATTAAAGTGTCACTCAGCAAAATATCAGCTCTTTCTTAAGAATGTGAGTTTAACTTCTTTAACAGACTTGAGCCGATTCTACACTTAAAGGTTTTGCCAGTTTACCTATGTCAGTTAGGGGTGTGATGGGTTTTTTTAATTTTGGCAACACAGCTATGTCAGTAAAAGCCCTACACTACACACAGTCATACCAAGAAAAAAGTCCTTTTGCCAGTGTAGCTTATTTCATTCAGAGAACTGGTCTAATCTATACCAGCAACAAGAATTTTTGCAGGTGCAAGCTTCATCTGCATTAGAACACTTGGCCAGTGTACTTGCCTTTTAAAAGTAGGCCATGCCTCAGAGATTCCTCAAACGTCGGTTTCAGTTTTGATGTTTGTAATAAAATAAAATCAATCATAATGATACGTACTAGTTATATAGTGCTTGAAATGTTCAAAGCACTGTACAGACATTAACTTGTTAAATGGAACCAGGATCTAAAGCACTACTGGTTTGGATTGGTTAAACTTCCAGCCACGCTCAGTTTAATTCTCAATAGATTAGAATTTCATTTTCTTTGCACTATAGAAAATTTATAATATTTTAGTTTGAGAACTAAAAATAATAAAAATCATGGGCAAAATTCTCTGCTGGCATAACTCCATTGACTTCACCAGTTGGAATAAGAAACAACACCAAATGTTAGTAGAAAGGTAAGACGAGTTGTACAAAAACAGCACTTCGGTTCAGTACCAGTGCACAGTTATTTTGGGGTCAGAATCAGTTTGTATAGCTGTATTGGTATAAACCACACCTACTCAGTGGTGCTCTGTCCCCCTCTAGTGGTGGCTGAGCCAAAGATTGAGGTTAAGGCGCCTGCTATAACATTAGCAGATCGAGATGGGTCTTTAGCTCAAGCAGTAGAGACTCCTGTTTTGAGAACCCAGGTTTGATCTCCACAGCTGAGGACTTGCCCACTGGCACAGTGTTACATAACATCTTCAATTCTGCTAGTAATGAATCTGGTTTTGCCACAGCCAAATTTCTTTGGGAACCCAACCGTGTTGATGGAGGGGATGGGATCAAGCACTTTTGCATGATCATGTGCTTCCACGAGGGGTTTGTTTGTTCCTGGAAATGGGACTATATGAGGTCCTATGCGAGTTACCACATGTAACTTTTTTCCCCTGCCAACATGGTTAGAACTCAAAATGTCAAGCAGAAAGCAGTTTCAGAATGACCATGGGCATTCAGAGCAACTCAGCTCTATTCTTTTCTGTTCAGGTTCTGCCTCCACAGCCAGCACCATATTATCAGAGCACTAGCATGTGTGTCCAACACTGATGACCAGTTTGCAAACTCACACAAAATTCTAGCAGGCCACTGTTGGTTGGAGAAACTCTCCCCGCTGGGGAGAGGCTAGGAATGCACTATATGAATATAAAGAAGAGTACAGGAAGAGATAAAGGTGGTGGGAGAAGGGGGTCCTCTCTACAGTCCCTCTCTGGGATAAGGGAGGCAAAACTGCCTCGAGCAGAAGGTCGGGCATGAGCAGCCAGAAAGAGTTGCCAGAATCTTTTGAAGAAGATACAAAGCCAGAAGGGGGATGGGTTATAATTGTTGAGGACTATAACAAAACCCCAGGATAGAAAGGACTCTTTGATCTCTTTGCTTCTCAGAGGACTACGTTGGTGAGGAGGGAAAGCCAGTAGTCCCCCAGTAGGAACAAGAGAGGCTTGAGGAACAAGATGTCTGGATGAACAGCCAGCAATGAGAATTCCCATGAAACTCTCTGAAGTTGGACCTTGCGGACTTTTCATTTAAGACTATGGCTTGGGGTGGAACTGGAACCCTGTAAACCAATAGGGGAGTCCCAGGATCAATGTTCTGTTGAAAGAGTGGTTTCTGTAGTGGTTTCTGAGACTGGCAGGGCATCTTCCTGCTGCTGGCGTGTCAAGGAGCCTTCGACCTGCTGACAAAATCCCTTCTGGCCTTCAAATCTATAGGGCAGATCCTCAGCTGGTGTAAATGGTTATAATTCCATTATAATTATAGTTCCACCTCCTCCCTTTGTCTTGAATATTTAATCTGTTCACAGCAGAAATTGTCGTCTTATATGTGCGCACAGTGCTTAGCAGAGGGGGGTCCCGTATGCATTCAGGGCCTCAAGGCAGTACCATAACACACATGATGGATAATAACCATGCGTTTGCAGTACATTTGCAACACTGAGCAAAACGAGGGAAGCCCTGCAACCGTTTTTTATAGCTGTTACTTGCCTACTCTCTTGCCATAATAGTGTGCTTATTCTTTGCAGCCCCACTCCCATTCTGGTATAATGGGCCTTTCTTTGTTTTATAGCTCTCGGAAACATTCATTTTAACGAGAGCTGAATTTCGGTGTGAAGATGATTCCCCGAGGGCCTTTTTCTTTTCGTTCTCATCCAGACACCCCAAAGAACAAAAAAAGCTATAAAATGCCCTAATAGGACTGGCAGCACTGTGTCTTACCAGAAGCCTTGCATAGTACCGGTATTTTGCTTAACAAATAAAGCATTTTACTAGTGAGTGAGAGAGAGCAGAAATCCCTGCTGGGTTTGCAGGCTTCAGGAAGCAAGGAGTCCTTCCTAAGCCAAGTATGCTAATTTCACCTTTGGAGAACAATTTCTTTTTTTATGCCAGTTTTGGTTAGGGTAGATACAGCAATAAAACCTGGGATTTATTTCGCATCTGATGAGCTCGGTACGTCCGTTTTAAAGCTGTTTTGAAAAAAGCTGGAGGAAATGAGAGCATTCGTGTTTGTTAAAGGTGTGCCATCAAGATGAAAAACCCTTTTTAACCTGGATCACTGGTAACATTTTAATTAGTGGCACTGAAATAATTGTAAAAATCTGTTCTCCTTTTCACAATGGCTATGTCTATGCTGCACAGTTAACCCAGGAGATTTGCATCCGGGTCTGAGAACCCAGTTTTGCCTTGCCTGGGTGTAAACGTCCCCACTGCAAAGCCGTTCCTGCATTACTGTGTCCTTGGAACCATTAGAAAAGGGATAGATAATAAAACAGAAAATATCATAATACCACTGTATAAATTCATGGTATGCCCACACCTTGTGCAGATCTGGTCACCCCACCTCAAAAAAGATATATTAGAAATGGAGAAAGAGCAGAGAAGGGTAACAAAAATGATTGAGTATGGAACAGCTACTGTAGGAGGAGAGACTAAAAAGGCTGGGACTATTCATCTTGGGAAAGAGGCAACTAAAAGGGGGACATGACTGGTGTGGAGAAGGTGAATAAGGAAGTGTTGTGTTATGTGAAGGAGTAAATAAGAGGCTTACCCCGTGAGATTAATAGGCAAACAAACAAAAGGAAGTACTCCTTCATACAATGCACAATCAACCCGTGGAACTCATTGCCAGGGGATGTTGTGAAGGCCAAAACTATAACTGAATTCAAAAAAGAACTAGATAAGTTCCTGGAGGACAGGTCCCTCTATGGCTATTAGCCAAGATGGCTAATGATGCAACCCCATACTCTGTGGGTGTCCCTCAACTTCTGACTGCCAGATGCTGGGACTGGAGATGGGGGATGGATCACTCAATAATTCCCTGGTTCTGTTCATTCCCTGTGAAGCATCTGGCACTGGCCGCTGTCAGAAGACCAGATCCAGGGCGAGATGGACCATTGGTCTGACCCAGTGTGGCTGTTCTTATCCAAACGCCAGTTTGGGAGCTGTCTGAGATCTGAATGTTGTGTGTACACACCCATTTCTAAGGGATCTTCCTGATCTTTATCACTGACTCATCCAAAACTGCAGATGCAAGCTGTGCAGTAGGGCTTTGGGTTGTCTAAATGTGGATCTCAAATTTGGTGGCTTGAGCTTCTCTTGAAAAACAAAAGAAATACTCTAGTAACATTCTAACAAACAAAACCTTTTAGGACCTTCCCCTCGGGTAGTGTCAGCTGGCATCATTCCATTCACCCCAGCTGAGGATCTGCCAGTTCGGGCTCAATGAGGATAACAGGAAGTGATTCTTTTACACCTCTGCCTTAAAGTGGGTGAACCCTAAACCAGATCCATTCCTAGTCTCTAGCAAAACAGGCATGTCGGTGGGGGGGAGTGAGAGGTCAGAAACCGGGAGGAGGTAGGTGGGGTGGAGGTAGGTGGACAAGTGGGCTGGGGGGAACCAGAGTGCATTGCAAAACAGGTAGCCTCTGCTTCCCAGAGGGCGAGAAGTAGAGTATAAATTAGGGCAACTCAGGGTGTCTATACAGCAAAGACACCACCACAACAGCGAGTCTCCGAGTTGTGGAGCTAAAACCAGTGCTAGAGCCCAGGCTCTGAGACCCTCCTCTCTTGCCAGGTTTCAGATCCCAGGCTTGAGACCAAGTGCCTACATGGCTATGTTTAGCTCTGCAGTGTGAGCCTGAGTCAGTTGACCTGGGCTTCGTGTCTCAGGACTGAGGGTCTTTTTTTTTTGCTGTGTAGCTGCTGTACAGCCCCTGACGCTGATAAAGGCTAACCTGTTAACTCTGCGATGCTTGATCACAGCCGAAAGGTCAGGAAAATAACCATTGGGGAGCTGGCCAAAAACTCAGGGCAATCAGATTTTATTTTGTGCCTTAAAATCCCTCCCTTTACACCTCAGATTCCCACTGAAGTCAATGCGAGTCTTAGGCATAGCAGGAAAGTCAGATTGGACACTATATCGTGAACCAACTATCCCTCAAGTCCACCCATCCCGCTAAACCACACAAACAAATCACTGAACCGGGAAATCCCAGCTAATGCAAGTTGTCTGTTCTTTTCCTTACCCTGTGGGGATAAGAACAGAGCAGCGGAATTGTTCCTGCCAGCTGGTAATGAAGTCTAAGGGCCTGATTCTCCTCTCGCACTGCTGTAAATCAGGAGTGGGTCCTTTGAAGTCAATGTAGTTATGCCCGGGTGAAAGCCGTGTCAGAGCGTGTAATGGTTACTCACTCCCTATAGATCTGTCACTGAGAGTAGTAGATGAAAGGTCACTGCTCAGATGAGAACTGCTTTTTAGATTACAAAGGCCCCATTGATCTCTGGCATTTCTATGACCAGGGAGCTGCCTAGCAGTGCTGAAAGTTTCCTCTCCCCATTAAGAGCTTTACAAACGTCCCATATTGCAGCTGAATTTTCACCCTGTAAACTTTATACTTTAGATCCTATAATATGGGTGGGGCCTTAATTCTTTCCAAGCCTGTCTCTGCTTTCATCAGGAAGACAAAACAGTCCTCTGGCCCTCATGTTCACGAGGGAAATTCAACCTGGCTTAGATGGCCAGAGCCTGGGAGGGGGTGTCAGGGCCGGCTCTGGCTTTTTTGCCGCCCTAGACAAAAAAGCCACCCACTGCCCCCCCCGCCTCCCCACCAGCGCGGCAGGGGAAGGCGCCGAGCAATCCCCCACCGGCTGGAGCGCCGGGGGGAGGGCAGCGAGCCCGCCGCGGCTCTGCTCTCCCCGGCGGCCAGAGCGCCAGGAGGAGGGCGGGGAGCCCGGCCGGGGCTCTCTGCTCTCCCCGGCGGCCAGAGTGCTGAGGGGAGGGCGGAGAGCCCCCGGCGGCAGGAGCTCTGCGGGGAGGGCAGCGAGCCCAGTCGTGGCCCCGCTCTCGGGCCGAAGCGTCCCTCCACGCCGCCCCCCTCCATGCGCCGCCCCAAGCACATGCTTGGTGGGCTGGTGCCTGGAGCCGGCCCGGGGGGTGTACAGACTCTGAGCCGTTTCAGGAGTTCGGAAAAGCAAAAGGAAGTGTGTCCATATCAGAGGATCCAGAGCGGGAGGGAGGCAGACTCTAGCCAGGAAGATAGGGTCTTGCATAAAAGTAGTTAGTTTGGGAAGCAACTCTCTCTCGCTGATGCTATTTATAGAGAGGTTCATTTAGTGCATGTCTTCACTCCAGTTAACCCAAGCTCTTACCTGGGTTTTAGCCCAACCCCTTGCCCCCACCTTCCACACACACACAACCTCTGACCTGACTTAAGCCCAAACTAGCATGTATGGCTGGGGACGTTGGTTAGAGCCTGAGCTTTGGTTTAACACAGGCTAGAACCTGACCCCTTAACAGTGAGGACGCAGGCTAAATCACCCATGTGCGGATAGTCCTCCAGTGCCCTTCCCACAATTCCCCCTGAAGGATAGACCAGTTCTTCCACAGCTGACCCTAAAGCATCTCAGCACAGAATACCTTTGGATGTGTCCCAGAGAGACACACATGAGTGCAGAAACAGTGGGGACACAGCAACATCGATTGTCTCCACTGCAAAGCACTATCACATCCAACTAGAGTAACTGGGGTGCTCAGACCAAGGGCCGGTTACCTGGGTTAACTGCCATGAAGACATACCCTTTGTGTAAGAGGGCATCAGGAAGCAACAGACCCAGGAAAGTTGGGGGTGATTGCTTTTCCTGTGCTATGAAAGGAGATGGGGCTGTATGTTTGTACAGCACCAAGCACTCTGTTGGTGCTTAGACAACCACAAAATGCTTAATCCCCAGCTGTTGTCTCCAAGAAAGTAGACCTCCCTTAATACCTGCTTCAGAGTCCAGGAGGTTTTCCCACTGGGTGCACAGGTGACCCAACCCCCAAATGAAATGACCTTTGACCCTTCTGATTATTTAGGCAAATCAAGGGTCCCTTTAGTGAAATGACACTAACAAATGTCTCATGAGAAGCCATGTTCAAAGAGGGCTGTAGAGCAATTTCCTGTGGAAACTTGGATGCCCTCAGAGACCCCTCCAGACTGTGGCAGATGAAGGATGGATCCCAACGATTCACGGATCAGAGTCCTGACTGGTGGAAGATGAGTGTCGGGTCCAAAAAAATTTCAATCCACAGATACATTAAATCATCTAGGGAGCCCCACCTTCTCCAGAGGTGGGGCTCCCTAGATGATTTAATGGATCTGGGGATTGAAGAGACCCAGGAGGTAGGATACAGGTGAGGGTGGGGTGTGGCTGGTTTCAGCTGCTTTCTGTTTCCTCTTGTGTTAGCATGTAGGTCCCTACAGCGCTATGCATTATAGTCTGTGATCTAAGACTGTCCCATCCTGCTACACCAACTTCAAACTCACGGTGCACCGAGTGACAAGAAGGCAGTGAATACAGCAGCAGGTCAATCACCCAGCCAGCTGAATGCATCAGAGAATCATGATGTGAAATAGAGCAATTTCCAAACACATCCCCTACAATGAAAATACAGTACCTGTGTCCCAGCAGTTAGGGTCACGATTAACTGCTTCGTGACTGAAGCTGGTTGGAAAATGATGGGTTTTCCATGGAAAATGTCAAAATAATGTTCATTTCACTGATTGAGGGCATTAAAATTTTGTGCATTAACATTTTTTTTTTTCTGGAATTTTTATAGAAAATTTGGGGGTTGGAAAATTTTCTGGGTTTTTAAAATGTTCTTTATTTCCTTTTTTATTCCCTATTTGTGGGGGCCCCCCCTCATTTTTCCCCACTGACACGGAAGAAGGGACAAAAGGATGGAAAATAAACAAAAAAAAAATCCCAACCCATGTTTTTGCTTGGAACATTTGAGGGAAAAAAATCTGAAAATGCTCAGTTTTGATAAAACAGCCATTTTCAACCCAAGAATTATTTAGAGCTAAAAAATTCCAACCGCCTTTGCCTGTTCTTTGTTTCTCTGTACCTCAGTGTTCTCGTCTGTAATATGGGATGATGATACTGAATGATCAGATGGGCCAAAGGTCACTTCATTTTGCTGCTGGGTCCTCTGTGCAGCCGCTTGGGACCTTGGTGCTTTGAGGGCTGTGGATGAAAAGTGGTAGGTAAGAACTAGGTATTATTACCTTGGGTACTGGTGGCTAAACTGAACAAGAGCTACCCTTACCTGGACCCACCCTGGCAGGCCCCTCTCGTTGCCTGTCTCTGGAGGCCCTTGTCTTCCTCAGTCTGCGCCATGAGAAGCAATAAAGAGAATGAATCCCATAATGCTGGACCGTTGCTAGGAAAATTTATGTTGGAGGCAGAGAGCAACCCACTGTTCAGCAATGGCAGAGAAAATAAACCTCGAAGAGAGGAACATAGAGGATGTTTTTTGTCTCTGCTACATCATCCGAGGAATGAGTGCACTCCTCTAAACGTGCATCTGTCTGACAGGGACTGCTCTGCAATTGCATTTGCCTGGTTGGGGAGAGAGCCCTTTGCAAATCCCTTTTTGTCTCCGAAATTGCTTACAGCGGTGGATAAGTCCCTTAATCTCCTGTTTAAAGGATCACAGCGTATATATTCCACACATGTTCGACAACAATCCTGCTCTTCTGAAGTGCCAGTTTGTCATTCAGATCCCGGCGTTTGTGGTAATACAAAGGGGCAGGAATGATCTGGGCTGTGGAAATGCAAATGAGCTTAATTGGAACATTTGGTTATAGGGCACATCAGACCAGATATTGCAAGGCTCCAATGGCTTGATTTTTATTTTAAAAATAGAAGGTTTCCTATCATTTTATCCTCTTAATTATTTGTGCCTCTGAGTTACTGATGGGGAGACAGTAGGGAATACAACACCAGGTTTCTCTACCACAATGAATTATTCACTCACACTTCTGCACAGCAGTGGCTGTGTCATCCAATTTAATGCAAACAGCTGAAACGTGTATAGTCCCAAAAATAGTGTGTCCTGTAGAGACGGTGAATTTAGACTCCTTGGTTCTATTCCCATCTCTGCCACTGACTCACTATGTGACCTTGGGCACGGCACTTAAACACCATGAAAGGCACTTCACCCATCTCTAAAATGTCAGAGGAGTAGCCGTGTCAGTCTGGATCTGGAAAGAGTGACAAAGAGTCCTGTGGCACCTTATAGACTAACAGACGCATGACAAAGTGGGTATTCACCCACGAAAGCTTCTGCTCCAATAAGTCTATTAGTCTATAAGGTGCCACAGGGCTCTGTCACTTTTTATCTCTAAAATGGGAATAATGCACAC
>NC_048304.1:119626759-119693726 GCF_013100865.1 Trachemys scripta elegans | reverse complement strand
TTGTTTATACCAATGTCCTTCTGCACCACTTTAGCCATGAAAATTGGCCTTAAAGTGGGTAGAAATGGTCCCTGTCTCTGCAAAGGGCTTCCACGGCAACTGTAGTGCTGGTGTCAGGGCTCTAGAATCAGACTATCAAGGTTGGAAGGGACCTCAGGAGGTCATCTAGTCCAACTCCCTGCTCAAGGCAGGACCAACCCCAACTAAATCATCCCAGCCAGGGCTTTGTCAAGCTGGGCCTTAAAAACCTCTATGATGGCTTTGCTCCCAGCCCCCTGTGAAGGGGCAGATTGGAGTCACATCAGGGGTGTGATCAGATCACACCACACTATGGGTCAGAAATCTAGAGCAGCTTGAAATGTTTTGGGTGAATCTTTGTGTGTGTGTGTGTGTGTGTGTGTGTGTGTGTGTAAGAGAAAAATGGCTTTTCAACCAAAACCAATTCGGCAGAATATGTTCATTTTGGTCTCCATCTTTGAGAACAAAAGCCCAACACACTTTGCAGTAATAATTTTTGGTTTTCAGGTTTTAAAAAGAAAAAAAGATTATAGTGTTCAGAGATCACTTCTGCCTTTCCCCCCCCCCCCCCCTCTGAAAACACTTTTTGGAAATGAAATTTTTCAGATTTTTGTCTTTGTCTTTGATTTTTTTTTCAAGAAACTAACAAACAAACAAACAAAAAAAGAAAAATCCACAATTCCCAGCAACTATTGACCATTTCTCTCTAGCTCTATCTAATAAAAAAGAAAAACTCAAGTGCTTGTCAAATGTTTATGCAAACCTACGGGATTCAAAAATAGGTCCAGAAATCACGTGATCAGACTTTTTGGCAAGATTTTCTGAACCCATCCTGATTTCAGGCAGTCCCAAAGCCCTGTTATAACAGCTCTTAGAGTTCCATCTGTTCTCTTGTCATACTTAGATGGCTCCTTGGGACAGGGACCATCTTTTGGTTCTGCGTTTGTACACCTAGTAATGGGATCCTGCTTCATGACACGGGCTCCTAAGTGCTACATTAATATAAATAACAAATTTCCACTTCTGCCTTCACAGCCCCAAACAGAGAGTGCTGAGATGTGAGGGAGAAAATCAGGTGCCAAACTTCTCCTCACCCTAAACAGATCAGATTTAAATCTGGGGCAAAAGTTAGTCAGGGCCAGCTATTCAGCTGATGTAAATCGGAATAGCTCTGTTGACTTCAGATGTGGCCGAGGATCCGGCCCTTGGTTATTATTCAAGCCATAGAAGCATGCTTGTCCCTGCTAATCATGTATTATAAATACCCTGCAACAAAGCAAAGTTTAAACATTTCAATATCTAAGCTAATGACTTTTGGACTTGTGGGAGGTCTCATTCTACAAAACTTGGTGTGCAAAACTTCTAATTGACCCTAACGAGCATGGAGTACTTGAAGTATCAATCTGTATGTGTATAACCATTATTGAAAACTAACCATATAGGGTCAGAGTTCAACATCCTTACTCCCATTCAGTAGTGATATGTAAAGTTAAGGGGTCACATTTGGCCCTATTTTTTTTTCATATATGGAGATATACCTATCTCATCATAGAGCTGGAAGGGACCCTGAAGGGTCATTGAGTCCAGCCCCCTGCCTTCACTAGCAGGACCAAGTACTGATTTCCCCTGTCCCCGATCCCTACCTGGTCCCTTCAAGGATTGAACTCACAACCCTGGGTTTAGCAGGCCAATGCTCAAACCACTGAGCTATCCATCCCTCCCCCTCAAATGTTGTTCCATGGCATTCCTTTACCAAGTTAGACCTGCAGAGCAGCAGCCTTATGAACAAATGTGTTTACATTGCCACCTTGCAGAGCAAAATGCTACTGGCTTCAATTTAGATGCCGTTAAAGCTTCAGCTTGAGGGTGTAATGTGACATTTTTGATTTGGGATGCACTGCGTACCGTAACTCGATGGCAATGTCTGCTCTCCATATCGTTCCAAGGCAAAATAGCTCTTAGCTGCGCGGGTGTTGATGACAGATGTTTCAGATCAATTGCTGGAAAGAGATAACAGGAGTGTCTTGGATCATTACAGGACATGAATCTTTAAAAGTAATTATAGGTGGTAACAACCAGGATGACAATCGAATCCCTCCAGTCTGCGGCGCGCGGCAGAAAACAACCGCGAATGCTCTTTCCCTGTGGGAATGCGCCTGCTGATTGCGAGATCCCGCTGCCGTTTGATGTGAAGTCGCATTGTGCATGCTAACAAGGAGCAATTTTCTTATTACCCATTTCTTCTTAGTATAGCAGATCTAATTGGAATCTGAGGAAGTTTCCAAAGCAGTTGGATGGTAATTTTCTTCCTTTGGCGTAATTAAGAAAAAAAAAAAACCTCTCTTTGCCTGAGGTGGTATTGACTATTCATATTTAGCATTTCACACACTAGTGCTGTTAAAATATCGTGATGAGGCAGAGACCCCATGCCAGCCCATGGGCCCAACTAGCCCCTGCAGCCAATGCCAAGCCTGGAGGGGAATGAACGGATTGAGCCTGGCTGAGTTCAGAGCTGATTGGCCAGACAGGACCTTTGCCTTTGCCTAAAGGGCAGAGTTGCATGGACGGGGGCCTGCTAGCTGGAGCAGCCATGGAGGAGCAATAGTTGGACCCCCACGAAGCAAGCGGTGCATAAGTCAGGGACTATCTGGGAATGAAGCCAGAAGGAAAGAGCAGGGAAACGCCATAGGAAGACTGCTGGGTGCAGGGGTGGCAGGTTTGTAGAAATTTTGGTGGTGTCCAGAACCTGTCCCCGCCCAACTCCGCCCCCCACCTGCCTAAGCCTCTGGGAGGGAGTTTGGGTTGGGGGAGGAGGTCTGGGGTGCAGGCCCTGGGCTGGGGCTGGGGATTAGGGTGCAGGAGGGGTACAGGCCCTGGGAGGGAGTTTGGGTGCTGGGTGCAGGCTTTGGGCTGAGGCAAGGGGTGGGGCTGCAGGAGGGGATGAGGGGTGGACTCTGGGAGGGAATATGGGGGATGGGAGGAGGTGCGGAGGGAGTGGGTGCAGGCTCTGGGAGGGAGTTTGGGTACAGGCTCTGGGCTAGGACAGGGGGTGGGGGTGCAGGCTCTGGGATGGAGTTTGGGTGCTGGGTGCAGGCTTTGGGCTGGGGCAAGGGGTGGGGCTGCAGGAGGGGATGAGGGGTGCAGGCTCTGGGAGGGAGTATGGGGGATGGGAGGGGTGCAGGCTCTGGGAGGGAGTTTGGGGATGGGAGGGGGTACAGGGGGGAGGGCTGTGGGGTGGGACTGGGGATGAAGGGTTCATGATGCAGGAAGGGACTCAGGGCTGGGGCAGAGGGTTAGGGTGCGGGGGGATGAGGGCTCTGGCTGAGGCTAGGGATGAGGGGTTTGGGGTTGGGGGGGCTCAGGGCTAGGACAGAGGGTTGGGGTATGGGGAGGTGGGGGCTCTGGCTGGGGGTGCGGGCTCTGGAGTGGGGCTGGGTTGGGGATGAGGAGTTTGGGGTGCAGGCAGGCTGCCCTGGGGCTGGGGCCAGAGAGGAGGACTCCCTCCCGGGAGCACACTCGCCTCACGCTGCTGTCACTGCACATACTCCTAGGGTCCCTCTCAGGTCCAGGAAGCCCCCTCAGCTCCCCTGTGGTGGGTGCCGGGGGGGGGTCTGCCATCACATGTGAGTCTCCTCCCCTGCTGCTGTGCCTCACTGGGGGAGGGGGATGGGGCTGCCCCTTGCCCAGCATGGGGCAGGATCAGTGACTGCAGGCTGGGGGACCTCCTATGCTGGTGGAGGGTCCCACTGGAAAAGGGAAGGGTCTGAGGCGGAAGGGCAGGATAAGGGTAGCCTGCCCTGCCACTAGCGGGTGGGGGGCACTAGGACTCTGCGGCAGCAGTTGATGCTGGAGCCGGCAGAGCAGAGCGAGCGTGGAGCTGCAGCCTCCAGGGCCCCTGGGAGGCGCATGGGGGCAGCAAGTGGGGACCAGGGGACACTCGAGGGAGGCGCGTGGGGGCGGCAGGCAGGGCCGGGGGAGAGACCCGGCCCCAAACATTGGTGGAGCTGGGCCCCCAGGCCCTGAATATTGCTGGAGCCCTGGCACCACGCGCCCATACAACTCGCCACCCCTGGCTGGGTGGCTCCATATTGAGTTGTTTGCTTTTTATTTTAGAACATTTCGGGGCTGAGCTCCTCCAGCACCCAGAAGGAGATGGAACTGAAGGGACAATTAGCCGGTGGGCCAGAGCGTACCTCAGCGGACACGGGAGACAGAACCTTCTTCCCCTTGGGGAAACCCGTGGTTGTATTGGGCCACCTAGGAAGTCCACAAAGGGGTCTGGCAAAAAACTGGATGTGACGGGGCAGCACTGCCCCGCACTAGCCCCAACAGTATCAAACCAGTAGCACAGATGGCAGAAGTCCCGCCCCGTTCGTACTGGGCATGCTCCAAGTGCTCTGGGAGTATAAAAGGAGGGAGCTCAGCTCAGTTTAAGCTGGCGGCTGCAGGGAAAGGACCTGACCGGGAAGCTCCTGCGAATGACCAGCCACCTCCCGTGAAGGCACCGGGAACGGAAACCTCTCCAGGCTGGCTCGAAGTCCTACAGCGGGAGGAACCCGAGGAGGCGACGGACCTGGAGGCCCACAGTGAACCTAGGGACTTGTGGGAGACCCCAACTCTCAAGCCGGTAGGAAGCGACCTGTGGGGGCGGGTGTGACGGACTGGTACCTTGCCCCCAGTAAGCCTCGAAGTGTTTCGGTAGGACCCCCCGTTGAGCCAGTGACAGGGTCCTATGTTGCGGTTAGGGCCGTAGGCTGGAGCCCAATGGAGTGGGAGAGACTCCAGCCACTAGGCCATACAGCCCTGCAACCTGGGGCGACCCTATGGACTCTGGCCACTAGGCCACGCTGCCCTGCAACCAGGGGCAATTCTGTGGACTCTGGCCACTAGGCTGTACTGCCCTGTAACCTGAGGCACAAACCCTCATACTCGAATATTTCCATTTTAACCCCCCCACACACACACACACAAGATATTTTGTTTCTTTAGTTCAACATTTTCTGGGGAAAAAAAATTGTCATTTTCTTACCGGTTTCGTCCACCTGGCGTGGAGGTCATAGGAGCATAAAGTAGCCTCAACCTCCCTTCCACCACTGGGCGAGCTGCAGGAGGTCAGTGCAGTCCTCAGAGTAGTCACTACTGGACAGCAAATGGCCAGACGGCACCGCAAATGAGATTCCGCTGTTCCTAGTGATGGGGGGCTGCTATGGAGAATTCTTCATGGAATTTCTCCCCCCCCCTTTTTTCCCCACCATGGACGGTCCAAAAGCAGGTCATTGAGTGCAATTCTATCGGCCCTCCCATGAGGTGAATGCCCCCCCCTTCCTTAGCCAGCTTCAATGAATATTGACCTCTTAACTCCATCGGCTTGCCTCTCATTCTGCGCCTCTCCTCCACCTCTCTGTTCAATCCAACAATCTCAGGACATGCATGCAAGATTGTTTGTGCTGCAGCTGTTGCCATCTGGAACAGCTTTGCTCAGCCTGTCTGCTTTATCAACGCTCTATCCCTTTCTGAAAGTGCATCTGGAAAAATGCCTCTTGCGTTCACCTCTTAATTTCTCTCCCCGTCTCCTATTTATTCTGGAACTCTGTAATGATCTAATTTAACACTGTGAAGTTTGCAAGAAAAAGTCTACAGCCTAAAGTTGGATTGCCTGGTGAGCATTGTTCTTTGGGTGGCTTGACAATGCTTCTTTTTCCTGAAGAGTCCCGATGTTCAAGAGAGTTTATTGAAAGGGTTTTCATCAGAAGGAGAACAGTGGGCAGGGGGTGCTGGGCTGTTGAGCTGTTACTGCTCAAGAAAGAGACCTTGGAGTCATTGTGGATAGTTCTCTGAAACACCCACTCAATGTGCAGCGGCAGACAAAAAAGCGAACAGAATGTTAGGAACCATTAGGAAAGTGTTAGCTAATAAGACAGAAAATATCACAATGCCACTATATAGATCCCAGGAACAACCATAGCTTGAATACCATGTGCAGTTCTGGTCACACCATCTCAAAAAAGATGTATTCAAATTGGAAAAGGGACAGAGAAGGGCAACAAAAATGATTAAGGGTATGGAACAGCTGCTGTAGGAAGAGCGTTTAAAAAGACTAGGACATTTCAGCTTGGAAAAGAGATGACTAAAGGGGGATATGATAGAGGTCTGTAAAATCATGACTGGTGTGGAGAAAGTGAATAAGGAAGTGTTGTTTACTCCTTCACATAACACAAGAACGAGGGGTCACTCAGTGAATTTAATAGGCAGCAGGTTTAAAAGAAAGAAAAGGAAGTATTTTTTTCACACAAAGAATAGTCAACCTGTGGAACTCATTGCTGGGGGATGTTGTGATGGCCAAAATTGTAACTGGATTCAAAAAAGAATTCAGTAAGTTCCTTGAAGATAGGTCCATCAATGGCAATTAGCTAATATGGTCAGGGACACAACCCCATGCTGTGAGTGTCCCTCATCTCTGATAGCCAGAAACTGGGAGTGGACAACAGGAGATGGATCGCTTCCTGGTTGCCTCTGGGGCACCTGGCAGAAGACAGGATACTGGGCTAGATGGACCTTTGGTCTGACTCAGTATGGCCGTTCTTGTGCTCCTATGTTAACATGATGGCCAGAAGAAGTAACTAACCCCCATCTACTGTTTGTGGTGCTTCATCCCCCTCTAGTGGTGGACAGTCCCCCCCCCCCACAGGTGAATGAGCTTGCTTGGCTGAGTGAACTGTCTCTTTTACTCAGGCTGTAGAGGCTTATGATTAAGGCTGCAAGTCTGTCACGGAAGTCACGGATTCCATGACTTTCCAGGACCTCTGGGACTTCCACAGTTGACAGGTGCGACTGACTCCAGGGTTGCCCAAGCAGCACCCCCTCCACACACAGCAGTGGCCAGGGCCGGCACCAGCGTAGGAGGCAGGTGCTTGGGGCGGCCAATTCAAAGGGGCGGCACATCCGGGTCTTCGGCAGGAATTCGGCGGTGGGTCCCTCATTCCCTCTCTTCCTCTTTGAGCTGCCGCCAAATTGCCGCCGAAGAGGAAGAGAGGAAGGACCCGCCACCAAATGGCTGCTAAAGAAGCAGCGTGATCGAGCTGCCGCCGAAGTGCCACTGCTCGTCTTTGTTTTTGTTTGTTTTTTTGCCGCTTGGGGCGGCAGAAAAGCTGGAGCTGGCCCTGGCAGTGGCGGTGGTCCCGGGCCAGCGGGACCACCTCCTGCCAGCAGCAGTCCCGGGCTGCCCCCTCCCAGCTCAGAGTGGTGGTTGAGGTATAATGCCTTTCGGGGCTAGTCCTGGGATGGGGTAGCTTTATGCATCTTCCTTTGCTCCCAACCTAACCTTATTAAATTGTTGTGCTTTCCAGTGTGGTTATGAACCAGCCTGGCTCGAGCATGTTAAGGGACCCCTTACGAACGGCCTCAGCTGAGGGCCTGTCTCACGTGTAATCATTCAACCCCCCGTCCAACCAAGCTTATAATTAAAACTGGGGGGCAGAGGTAAGAAGAGTGATCCAGAGGCAAGAACAGAAAGTGGCCAGCCCTGGCCAGGAAGCAGTCAAAGGGCCCTAAAGAAGCCTCAATCGTTCTGGCCCCCTCCAACCCTAATCAATCAATGTGATTTTCCTCCCCTCCCCTCCTGTCACTTCTGCCTGCCACCCACACACAATCTAGTAGCACTGCATCTTCAGTAAGGCCGTAAAGGGCACTTCCTTAAATGACTTTTCAGTGCAGTGGTTCAGCAAGGGAATAGGGCACAAAAACTGAAGGCTTCAACATTAGCTTGCATGGAATGACCTTTTACTGCATGACATTGGGAAAAGAAACCCATGGTTTCATGGCTATCCTCTAATATACTGCAGAGATCCCTGGGCACTGACCTTAACCTAAATAAATGTTGTTGTTTAACAGTCGCACACTGTCAATGTACATGGTGCTTTAAGGACAAGGAAAAAGCCGAAGTCCTAGCCTTTAAGAACTCGCAGTCAAATGAAGTTAGTGGTATTCCATCTTTTTACTTTAGGGATGAATTTGGCATAATCTAGCTAGTCATACATAACGCTGTGTGTCAAGATATGCTGTAACCTAAATTAAACTCTAATTCATTATAGAGCTAAAGAAACAATTTGCAACAAATAATTAGCTAAATTTAATCCCTTTTTTCTTTTCAGAAATGGTTTGTAACCAAGTTACCTCCCCTCCCCATGTCTATTAATTACACCTGCACCCACTAATGTTGGCGAATATTTTATGGTCTAAATCTGAAAGGTGACTGTCAGTTTTGATTGGACATGTAAGTCTCATGGTTTTAGTTCCCTGACTGGATGAGCATGACTATCAGAATCAGATATTCAGCATGAAGGCTCACTTTTGCCAGCCCTAAATGTGCTTTCCATGAATTTTTTGCAATGTTTGCTTAAATGTTGTTTCCATGATCCTTGGCGGAGGAGGGATAGCTCAGTGATTTGCGCACTGGCCTGCTAAACCCAGGTTGTGAGTTCAATCCTTGAGGGGGCCATTTGGGGACTGGTCCTGCTTTGAGCAGGGGGTTGGACTAGATGACCTCCTGAGGTCCCTTCCAACCCTGATATTCTATGATTCTGGCCAGTAATCCCATTCCCTAAAAGCATTGCAGCAAAGGGTTTTTGAGCCCAGCCCCAATAGGGAAATTCTTTCTCAGGATTCACTCAGATGCTCATATTTTATTGGATGCTGAGTCAAACACCGAGTCGCAGAAATATAAGACACTGCTATCATTACAGTATTTCCAGCCTAGTTTGCTCAAAATACTGTACAAAAGGCAAACACTTGAACCTCCCCAGATAAAAGGCAGTCTTTGATATTTTGTATTATTTCAAAGAGTTTTGATGTACTTAGTTACTGGTGTTTCATGCAGGGATAAGATTGTATGGCTGGGAGGGACAGGAGAAAACAAAAATAAGATGAGAAAGGCATATGAAACTCAGAAAGAGAGAACAATAGGGGAGGAAAACAATATTCTCAGTACAAGCAGCGGTAGCCACAAATGGATATGAATATTGAACCCAACTTATTTGAAACAGGATAGGAATATAAAGGTTCTGAGTAGCACCTGTATAGTGGTAGCTATGAAAATATAAGAAACTTCCAGTAAAATTATAAACACTTTGTATTCTTCACGTGCAGATGCTCTGCTCCCAAAGTTATATCTACTCTTAACATTCATAGCAAAACATGTCCCTTTGTTTGCCATTACCATAATCAATAGCACTGCATTATTCATTTGGAATCTGCATAGGTTTGCTAAATGGGGAATGCCCTTTGGTTTCCATGTTCAGTGGATAAAAACAGCCCAGCTTCTCTAAAGTTTAGGGTGCTTAGATCGGGGGAACTAGTTCTAGGCCTTCTCTAGTTAACAGCTAGATTGTCATTAGCCTTACATGCCAGTGTAAGGGCATACGGAGGTGCAAGGTGCCCTTTTACTCCCTTGTGCAGATGGCTACCTATAGAAAGGATGCAATGGAGGAGTGGAAGCAGGTGTTAGAGTTGCTATTTCCTCCCTATGCGTGCAGATGGGGACTGGGCAGAACCAAGACTCCATCCCCATAGCAGTGCCAACATGCCAAGTGATGTATTCAGCGTGAACTTCCTTGAGTCACAATATGGTTCCCAGGCTGCATCTGAGCCAGGGCAGCCGCATGCTCCCCGTTGCTCAGAGTAGATCATAAAATGATGACCCACCACTGAAATGCTAATGCCCAGGAAAATATGGCAAACCAGTTGTATTTAGACAAGTCTGTCTCCATTTGGGACCCCAGCTACTTGAGGAGAGAGCTTGGTTTTTTAAATGTGATGCAAGCTCCTCAAGTCATCATGGATATCTGAGTTTGAATCAAGCTTCTCGTCCTTCTTTTTATATTCTGGACTGACACCCTTATGACCTGTTCTTCTTGACTGACCCGGGACGTGCGTATTTGCTTCCCATCTCCATCAATCCCGTTCTAATAACTAGGGATGGATGAATTTCAAACGATTCAACTTGAGTCAAATAAACACCTCCCCAGAAGTTGAGATCCTTCTCTAAACTTTAGTCAACGCTATCCGTACTTCTCAGATTGTCAAGAAACTGGTCAGACACCTCCTTGGCATAGGTGTTTCTGATGACCGCTCTTTATGTGGTAATTTCTGCTTCCCGATGAATAAGAAATTACCATAGATGTGACACTGGTTTAGCAATCAGATGCAACACTGGTTCAGCAATATTTTAGCATTTCTGGTCAGAAACAAGTCCCACAAAGAGATGTAACAAAAAGATGAAAAAATAATACAGAAAAGATATTCAAACTTTATTTTTAAGCCTAAGAAAGTTCAGTCCAAAAATAAGCCCTAAAAATAAGAATCCATTCAACTTTGGATCAGGCCATCCCATGACAATCCCGTGTAGAGAGGATTCTCTGGGAAGGGGGAAATTCTTTGCACATCCCCATCTAGCCAAGCACATTGGGAGGTCCCGCAGATGTGGTGCGGAGATACAGAACAGGGCCTCTTTATGAATGCCCATGGCCGCTAGAGGATCCCTGCAAGGTGCAGGTTCTGGGGACTGAGTCTGCTGGAAACTCTCTGCATGCAGGTTTCCTCTCTCCTGTGGGTTTTTAGATGACTTCTTATAAAACACTTCTAAGGCCATGTCTACGCTACAGAACCTATAGTGTGTGAGGCAGCGGGAGGAGTTCTTCTGCTGACCTATCTGTACCACCTCCCTGAACAACATTAGCTAAGCGGATGGAAACATTCTTTTGGCAGTTTAGCTGTATTTACACTAGGGGTTTTGCTAGCATAGCTATGTTGCTGAGGGGGTGTGTGTGTGTGTGTGTGTGTGTGTGTGTGTGTTTTCCCCCCGCCCCACATTCCTAGCCAACATAGCAATGCCAGCATAACTTTGTATCGAAGATCAGGTTTTACAGGGTCAGATTAAGGCTATATGGGGCCCACATTGGTCACAAAACTGTAGCCCCAACCTGTGTGTAATTCTTCCTGTGAGAGGAGATTCCTATGCTGCCCTGGGCTTTGTTGCTTTCTGTGCTAATCGCTAGCGTTTCCAATCTTGCAAACCTCCTTTAGATGATCTACTCCATACAATTTTGCCCAGAAGTCACTTTAGCCTTTTATTACACCAGGGAAGCAATTGAAAATCATAAACAGCCTAAAGCAAAATGCAGTACGATGCAGGGGGAAAAGTTCTCACCTGCCTCCAAGTTCTCTGATTTAGCCAGTTGTGTTAGCCCTTTAATTTGTCTCCTTGGTATCAGAGGCAGTCTCTATGGTGTGAGCTCTCTGATGAGGCCCTTTCTAGCAATCCATTGCTCAAAAACGATGAACCAAGGCTGGCAGGAAGCACAACAGAATGGACCAAGGTTAGACGAGGCAAGGGAGCCACTGTCTCTCTTTTCCCAAGAACTCGCAATAGCAGCAGCAGGGAATTCAGCAAAAGAAATGCCATGCCAGGAAATTAAGTGACTCAGAAGCTTTGCTGCAACATTAGAGGCTATTGTGAAAGTCTGAGGGCATGTTCTCACCTTGGAGAACATAATTAAGCTTTCACTGCTGAAGCATCTGGGGCCAGCCTGAAACAATGGAACGGGCCACTAATAGAACCCCTTGCTGTGTGTGTGGGAGGGATCTGGGGATTCAAAGCACCCAGAAATATCTTCTAAAACTAAATGGAGAGCAGACATTGAAACAATTAATGCAGCTTTTTATTAACTTAGCAAACTTTTTAATAAGGTATTGTCTGTTTCCCCAGAGTTAGCTGGTCAGCAGCATGGACACCTGCAAATTGTTTATCATTTCTCATACAAATCAGAGCCTATTGTCTAGGCACTGTACAAATACAAAGGGAGAGACAGACCTGGTTGACATGGGAAACAGACAAGACAGACAGTGGGTGGGAGGACAGCAGACGGGGACCTGAGGCAGGAAGAGATTAATTTCAACTGCTTTAATCAGAAGACAATCCTGGCTGCCTAGCTAGGGCTCTAGTTAAAGCTCGTTTTTGTCCAGAAGCAAAATTTCTATTGCACAAGAAAATCCGATATCTAAAATAATTGTTCTGAATCGGAAAGAAAAGCCAACATTTTGAAATTTCCTATGAAACTATTTTTTTGACAATTGCCTGGAGTTAATCAAATGCTGCATTTTGATTGTGGCTATTTAACTGTATATTATTTTAAATTGTTTCATTTAAAAACAATTTTATTGTGTTTTATATATTTTTTTATTTTCAATGTAATTTAATTTTATATGACCTTTTATAACCTAAAATAAAATAAGTTTCATAACAAAAAGTTGTTTTAAAATCAAAACTCAATATTTCTTCCCCCCCCTTCAATGAAATTTTGTGAAATTGACACGCTCCCAGAGAACATTTTGATTCTGATGAATGCTGATGGAAAACGTTGAGTCAAAAAAATTCAGCCAGCTCTACTAGTTAGTCATTATTTGCAATTTAAATGCTTATTATAAACGCTGGGCTCTAACTGCTGGGATAGAGTGGTTGAGACACACACCGAACAGAAGCACAAGTTGCTACCGACTATATTAGGGTTGATGCGTATATTCTTTTTTCCATTTTCTTTTCACGTCTTTTGCTGATCAGCAGCTTTTTCTCCTTCGTTTTAGTAAGATCTGAAGTAGTCCTGAAACAGGTAGACTAGAGCTGTTTCAGTGTTACTCAACTTAATTTATTTCTATAGAACTTAAAAGTTCTATAGGACTTCAACACAGTTAGTGGTCTGCTTAACAAACAGTGTTGGCTGCGTTCCTCTTGACATGCTTCCTTTATTCAAATTATTTTAGAATAGCAGTATTTCAGAATTGCTGACCATTCACTTGACTGTCGCGAGGGGAATCCAAGCCTCTGTCTCTGAGTGTCTTAAACCTCAGGAGTCTGAACAACAAAATCCAGTCACTGCCCCAATCTTGGGGTCCCAAAGCACACACTCAGGCCTGGCCTACAGTGGGGGGGAGGGGGGAGATCGACCTAAGATACTCAACTTCAGCTGCGAGAATAGCATAGCTGAAGTCAACATATCTTAGGTCGACTTACTTCGCATGCTCACGGCGTGGGGTCAACTGCTGCCGCTTCCACCTTTCGCCACGGTGGAGTACAGGAGTCGACGGCAGAGCGATTGGGGATCGATTTATCGCGTCTACAATAGACACGATAAATCGATCCCCGATTAGATCGATCACTACCCACCGATCCAGTGGGTAGTGTAGACGTACCCTCAGAGTGCAAACATGCAGTCCTAGAATCCTAGAAGTGCAGAACTGGAAGGGATCTTTTGAAGTCTTCTACTCTGGTCCCCTGCACACAAGGCAGGACTAAGTATTGCCTAGATCATCCCTGACAGGTGTTTGTCTAACCTCTTAAAAATCTCCAGTGACAGACATTCAAACCTCCCTGATATAACACTGTGGATACTGCTGTCCAGCTGCCTAGCTTCTCTGGGCATAGTGCTGACCCTTCAGACTGCCCTGTACCTAACCACACCTTCTCTCAGAACTCAGTCACACCCATGCCACCCTCCAGTTTGGATGATGGTGCCATATATTTGTCAGCCCTATTTGAGACAAATGGCCCTTTCCCACTGAAACTGTCCTCAAAGCTTTTGACAAAAGATGCTTTGCATCTAAATGATTGCACTTTCATATCCTGGTTTTAACAGAACAATTAGGCAATTCAACTAGATCTTCTTTTTAAAAAAATAGAGAGCTGGAGCGCTTATTAGATTAATCTGAGAAGGGTCCACACCAGGCAATCCATTTCAACCTCATTACCTGGAGTATTACTCTGGAAGAAAAGAATATATTTAAGTGCCTGTTTATTAACTGATTGTCAAAGTGGCCTGATTATTTCAAGGAGATGATATAGCACAAGCATAAGATGAATTGAAGAGTAACCGGATGATTGATTCATTTCCTTTGGAGAAAAAAAAAATAACGAAACATAAATTTGTCAGATCCAGTTATGTGGGATTGATATTTTATGTAACCCCCTTTGAAGCTGAAATTAACTTTCCTAAAAAGGTGATATTAAAAAGGAGATGGGATGGAACCTTCTCCTGAGACACCATTTTCTCTAATAAATCTTAAACCATAAAATTTTGAAAACTTTTTTGAAGTGTGCTGCTAAATTGATGTATGCAGTTCTAAACTGTGATTATGAAATATGCTTATCTAGATTCCCTCTGTTTCTATTGATCCTACATGTCCTTCTGACGAAAAGCTCATAATTCATAGCGTTCTCGATGTTTAGAACTATTGGAATTATTTATATCTCGCAATCCGAGGGTGCTGCTAAGCGAAATGGAATTCGAGACTGATTTGTAATGCAGCAAACTGACTGTTTTCAAAGGTTGAGCATAGATAGTTACAGCATCCTGCTTTGACACTGAGAAATGGAGGATGCAGCACCCTCGTGGAAACCATAAGGACTCAAAACATGTGGCCTGATCCAAAGTGCATGGAAGACGCCATAGGGTGTCGCAAGGTGATTAGAAGGCTTCCAACACTTGTGTTTGCCAGGGACAGCAGATGATTTCATAGTTGACCTGAAAGTGAGTCTAATGACGCACATGCTAATGGTCAGTTACTAACTTTGGCTATCTGTGCTCACAGCAGATGAAGTATCAGAGGGGTAGCCGTGTTAGTCTGAATCTGTAAAAAGCAACAGAGGGTCCTGTGGCACCTTTGAGACTAACAGAAGTATTGGGAGCATAAGCTTTCGTGGGTAAGAACCTCACTTCTTCAGATGCAAGTAATGGAAATCTCCAGAGGCAGGTATATATGATAGCTGTCTGTATTTGTGCAAGTTTCTTCATGAGGTTTCTTCTGCTTCAGCAGATGAAGTCTCACGTCCTGTGAGGGAGGCAATGTACCTATTTATGCTGCTGTTTCCCCCTGGAGGACATCTGGCTATAGTAAGTCACTCACTCTCTAAGATTTTTGCCCCAGAGAGAGTGCCCCCAAATGTGGTGTTTGGCCCCCAATCTGGTGAAGTTCTGAAGAAGACAAAAGTTCAAAGCAACTGTCACCCATGTAGCATTAAATTTTGTGATACACTGTAGCACCCAGCCAAGGGAAACAGCGAAGGGAAGAGCCCCTAGAGCAGGGGTGGGCAAATTTTTTGTCCTGAGGGCCGTGTTGGGTTTTGGAAATTGTATGGAGGGCCGGTTAGGGGAGGGGATCATGACCTGGCCCCCACCCACCCCCTATCCACACACACCCCTGGGACTCCTGGCCCATCCAACCACCCCGTTCCCTGGGGCCCCCTACCGCCCTATCAAACCCCTCCTCTCATTCCTGACTCTTCCCCCAGGATCCCTGCCCCCAGTCAACCCCCCTCTTCCATGCCCTCTGACCGCCCTGACCCCTATCCACACCCCTTCCCCCTGAACACCCCCCCCAAACTCCCCTACCCTCTATCCAACCCCCCCCATTCCCTGCCCCATTACTGCACTGCCTGGAGCACCAGTGGCTGGTGGCGCTACAGTAGCACTGCCCAGCTGGAGCCAGCCACGCTGTCACCACCACACAGCACAGAGCACCGGGTCAGGCCGGGCTCTGCAGTGGCACTGCCCCAGAAGCTCACAGCCCCGCTGCCCAAAGCATTGCGCAGGCGGCGGAGCGAGCTGAGGCTGTGGGGGAGGGGGAACAGCCGGAGAGGGGCTGGGGGTGAGCCTCCCGGGCCAGGAGCTCAGGGGCCGGGCAGGAGGGTCCCGCGGGCCGGATGTGGCCCTCGGGCCGTAGTTTGCCCACCTCTGCACTAGAGGTAGTGGGAAAGAAGGAAGCTGTTTTATCCAAGTCAATCCAATATGTAACTGATGTCTACACGAGACGCGCTACAGTGGCACAGCTGCACCTATGCTGCGTATGCGGTGACGCTCTATGCTGACAGGAGAGAGCTTTCCCATCGGCATAATAAAACCACCTCCGTGAGAGGCAGACGCTCTCCCGCCAACATAGCACTGTCCACACTGGCGCTTAAGTCGGTGTAATTTGCATTGCTCAAGGGGTGTGGTTTATTCACATCCCTATGCAACATAAGTTATACCGACATAAGCTGTAGTGCAAACAAGCCCTGATGAGAGGTTTCAGCTGAAGTTATAAAAAGGGGATGGGACATTCCTGGGCTGCGGTGATGTGAATGAGCTCAGAACCAGAAGGTGATGGACGTGAATGTGGAGCCTCTTGCCCCAAAATCCACCTCTTGAGGGCTTCTATCCTGACAGCTGTAATAAACCCGACTGAATCAGCAACAGAGTTTCAGATCACTAAGCAACTGGCAAGATTACAGGTTTACGCCTGTGGGATAGGTCACTGCTGAGACACAGAAATACCAATGCTCCCAAAGCAATCCCTGTCCGGTGTATGCATTGTAGAATAATGGAACTGGCTTTTCTTTATCTTTCTTTCTTTGCTCATGCAATGATATTACGGGTATTTCAGAATGTCTTCTTCACAGCAGCTTAAATTGCTACTGATTCAGCTGAGGGGAAGATGTGTGCTAAGCCTTTACATTAAATCAAGCTTTCCTCCTCAGGCAACTTCCCTCACAGCTCCATAAACAATCTTCAGAGGGAAAAAAAATAGGAAGATCCTGGCTAGCACCCTAATCACTGAACTATCCTTCCTCCTGTAGGGCACCATGTTTCTACAGAAGACCCATTCTTGTGGCTTGTTCTCCCTCTCCGTGTGTGGCTGTGCAGAGGGCAGAAATGGGCTCCTGTATTTGTCAGGTGTGAGAGGGCAGAGAGTCTATTGATTTACCTAGGGACAGTAGACTGTCATGCAAACAGGGCCTGCTCAGACGCTCCACAAATCCAAATGACTTCAGTGGGAGCAGAGCGCTTCCCAAAATCACACCCATGTTGTTTCCTTGAATCTCTCATAAACAGGCATTGAGACCAGGGCTGGCTAGAAAAATGAGAATCCGTTGTGGGGAGGGTTGGGGGGAAACTGAGGTTTTGTCAATTGTTTTCCTTCCAAGGCAGAATGAAAGAGAGAGAGAGAGAGAGAGAATTACCTCAGAATAGCCAGTAATCTGGTGGGTAGGGAACTCACCTGTGCAGCTTTCTGGTTTTCTCCAGCAATTCCATCCTGGCCCTAAGAAACCTTCGCAACAAAAAAAACATTTTGCCCCAAAATCCCTGACCCACTCTAACTGCAAGTAAAACTATGTGGCTTGTGTATGTGCGTAAGAAACTTAACACATCTCCACTCTTGCCTTAAAGGGCATTTTTCACCACAGCTTAAGCTCCACCATACGGTTATCAACAGGCAATATGTGACCATGATCCCTCCTGTAGGATCACAGCAGCTACCAGAACAGAGCACTTGAGCTCACTCCGTGTCAGACGGTCTGATTTTTAGTCCAACGCTCCAGCCTTTTGTAGAAACCGCTCATCTCTCTCCGGCTGACATGCAGAGCAAATCAGCAAGCATTGCCTTGGAGTCAGGTTGCATGGTTGTCGTTTTCAGTTTCAAGTGGAACGGAAATCCTTTGTATTAATGCTGTGTTTTTTCCCTCCCGTTGCCTAATTTTATCCTCGTTCTGGGTGGGAAATGAGTGACTCAAAAAAGCTCTGGTTGATCGCTTTGCGAGAAACAGAAAAGGTCATTCACAGCGCAGCCAGGGAAGAATAAATTTGGGAGTGATTTGCCAGCACAGTGTATTTTTGAGAGTGTCTGCAGAGTTTTGAAGCATGATCTAAGCCTGCTGCAGATTTCCAGAGTTCATCCCTGGCTGTCCACCTTAACTCCTCCAAACATTTTGATACCAGGAAGGGGTAGATGGAGCGGAAGCAGCATAAGAAAATTTGCAAAGGGATACACAAAGCAATCACTGAAGCCTGAATCTCCAGCTTGGACAAACATGCTGCAAGCCAAATTGGGAGACTCAAATCCTTCTCTGAATCCTTGTTTACATGAGGCAAGCTGGTCACTTTCACATCACTAAGGCTACTGGAAATGTACAGTGATCTGTATTGGCTGGGGAGGATTTAGTTTTGCACCGAGGCATGCTGATGTATGACAGCAGTAGGGTGGTGGGGAGGTTTTGCTGGAGGTTATGAGCATTGCTGGAATTGAGCTGAATATGTGCCAGGATAAGGTCCAGGCATTATGGACTCTGCAGCTGGTGCTAGTGTAACACTATTCTCCTGGATGGGTCACTGGCAGCAGGGATGGAACTGTGAGTGTTGGATCTAAAAGTGTGAGCCTCTATTACTGGCTTTAAAACCCAACTTTGATTGTCCCAGCCATGGCAGACACACTGAGGCTGGTGAGGACCAGTCACCACGAGAGGGAGACAGAGCAGCACATCGAGACTGCATAGGCTACATCAGCCCATGGTACTAATCCCCAAACTCCCCACCCATCCTATGCTCCTGTGAAAAGTACCAAGAATGACTGTGCGGGGTGAAAGGAAATGTTGTTGTCTTGTGGTTCAGGTACTGGACTGGGCTCCAGGAAATCTAAGTTCAAATCCTGGCTTTGCCACAGTCTTCTTCTGTGACCTTGGGCAACTCACTTAATCTCTGTAGTGCCTTACGTGAAAAAATGGAGATAATCTTCTGATTGTCTATTTTGGATTGCAAGCTCTTCAGGGTAGGGACTGCCTCTTACTAGACTAACTCTATTGTCATGCACAAAACATAATGGGTCCCTGGTCACATATGAGACTTGCAGGTGCTACTGAAATACAAGGAATAACTGACTTTCCTTAGCTGGTCTCTCAAAACAGACACATTGGCAGGGCAGTGGGGGGTGGGTGGGAATATTTTGATGGTGCTTGAGCTGCCAGGGTTCTGTAAATACACGGGGAGCAATAGTCTCCAGGGCTGTCAATCGTTCACCTTTTGACACCAGTGAATTTACTCTAAAAATACAGCTACAATTCTAAGTACATCTACCAGATGATATGGGGCGTTTGCTAGCCCGGGGATGTATCCATCTATGGCTTTAAGAGTCGGACTGCTCAGTCACTAAGCACTGGAAAAGATATCACCATGCTGCCAGCAGGACAAAATGGAACGGTTCGGAATCACGGATGAGCTTCTGTCATCTTGCATCACGCTCCTCTGTCAGACCTGTATTCGCACAATCCACAAATGGCTACAGTCCTTTGTAGATGAGTGCTTCTGGATATCCAGAGAGCCTAGGGCAGCGGTGGGCTGCCGTTTCCCGCTGCAGCGCCCATTGGCCGGGAACAGAGAACCGCAGCCACTGGGAGCTGCGAGGGGCAGTGCCTGCGAACAGTCCACATCAGCAAAATGTCTCGCGGGCTGCAATCAAAGTACCCTGATGGGCCACATGTGGCCCATGGGCCGCAGGTTGCCCACCACTGCCCTAGGGCATATCTGACCAGCCTTCTTTTGTGCATAATTTGCTGTAATCTTATGTCTATGTCATGATCACCTTCCTTTATAAGTATACAGACAGCATGCTGTTTTCTCCCCAAGTAGGGTGACCAGACAGCAAATGAGAAAAATCGGGATGGGGGTGGGGGTAATAGGAGCCTATATAAGAAAAAAAAAAAAAAAAAATCAGGATTGTCCCTATAAAATCGGGACATCTGGTCATCCTATCCCCAAGACTTTGGGGGAGATATGTTTAGATCATCTGTTGTAGGAAGAAGTACTTTTCATAACAGACGTAAAGTTTGTCCATCCCAGAGTGTCCCAGCACCCGTTGCTGTGAGGATTATTGCATAATAATACCTAAAGACCTTTTTCCAGCTTCAAGGATCCTAAAACACTCTACAGCCATTGGGCCAAATTCTGCCCTGAACATGCGTAGCTGAGGTCATCACTCTGCGGTGTAGTTAGGTGCTCAGGCACCATGGTGATGACTGCCATATAAGCATGTAATAGATAGTAGTGGTGGTTGAAAAATGCCTCCCAATTACTTTTCATGGGAAATTTAGAGGACAAAACCTTTCTTCCCCCCCCCCCCCCAAAATCAACAATTCTTCCCCCCCCTTTTTTTTTTGGATGGAAAACTAAAATTTAAAAAACATTTTCTGTAAAAAATTTTCAGTAAAAAATATAAATTTTTGAAAACCAAAACCCCTGCTTTTTATTGAAAACTGAAAATTTTTACCAATCATCAATTTTTGGTTTACCAAAACTTTACTGAAAAATGCTTGGGTTTCAATTTCCTGTGTTTCACTCAAAAAATGAAAGAAATTTACCAACGTGGAAATTTTCTTAATTTTTTTTTACTTTTGCTGGAAAGCTATTTGTTGTGTAAATGGAATAAAACGTTAACCAAGGGTATGTCTATACTTATCTCCGGGTCCAGCGGTAAGCAATCGATCTTCTGGGATCGATTTATCGTGTCTTGTCTAGACACGATAAATTGATCCCGGAAGTGCTCGCCGTCGACGCCGGTACTCCTGCTCCGCGAGAGGAGGACACGGAGTCGACGGGGGAGCCTGCCTGCCACGTGTGGACCCGCAGTAAGTTCGAACTAAGATACTTCGACTTCAGCTACGTTATTCACGTAGCTGAAGTTGCATATCTTAGTTCGAAGTGGGGGGTTAGTGTGGACCAGCCCTAACTCTAGATAGATCATTCATCCATTACTGCAATTCTACAGCTTTTTTGTTAAGTGGGGGGAAAGAATAATTTCTCTTATTTAAGGAGTTTAGGATACCAGAGTTAGTAACCTTATCTCATCTCACCTCATCTGAAGGAGATGTTTCCTCTGAAACACAGCCCCCTCCTACCATGGCAGGTCATTAGTTCAATGGCAACTCAAGGGGAACATACCATCTAATGAAGCACAAGCTGTACTTGTGTTCTTTGGAAATCTTCTGTCCAAATATTAATTCTTACTATGCATCTCTCTTCCCTTCCCCCTGCCCTCCAGATGTTGGAGTTGAATCCAAAACTTTTACCAGGATCAGAAATAAAGACCCCGCATATTTAGGCATTTTAGACATTAAGGACCATACCTGCACCAAGGCAGGGATGGTGTCCCTAGCCTCTGTTTGCCAGAAGCTGGGAATGGGCGACAGGGGATGGATCACTTGATGATTACCTGTTCTGTTCATTCCCTCTGGGGCACCTGGCATTGGCCGCTGTCAGAAGACTGGATACTGGGCAAGATGGACCTTTGGTTTGACCCAGTAGGGCCTTTCTTATGATAAGTCGTGTCTGGTGTCTAACACAGTTAGCAAAAGTCTGGTGTTTGAAGTACTGGTGTCAAATAGTGTCCATGTCCCTGGATTTAAATAAAGGTACTGATAACCACTAGAGCTGACTGAAAATCTTTTATCTGTTTTTTGACAAAAAATATCTTTTCAACTAAACGGATTTCTTGGCAAACATTTCTATTTTCACTGAAAACTTTTAGGTTTAAATAATAATTTAAGTAATTGCCTGAAATCTATAATTTTGTGAGGAAAATTTTACTGGAAAAAAGAGCTTGTTTTCATGGAAACTTTTCACAAGAAAAACACTCATTTCCCAATCAGCTCTAAAAACTCCCTTCCACATGCTGTAAGAGGACCAGTCATTAAGGTAAAAATGAAACAAGGCGATACCAAAATCAGGATAGCTGTAGCACTCAAATTTACATTGGGATAAATGTTGAGCTTGATCTTCTCAGGGTGTTACTTTTGCACCCGCAAAACAGTGCAAACGATCACCTACACGTGCAGTATAAGTCACTGGGACAGTTAAATGCTGAGTCGGTGGGCGATGCAGTGCAATGATGCTGGCTCGTGGTATTGCAGGTCATGTGTTCTGCTCGTTGTCAATGCTGGTGGTGTCTGATGTCAAACAGTGTCTCTATGACTCCAAGCCAACGTAGTAAAGTATCTCTTTTGCAAATCAGGTACTTGGAGGGTCAAATGGCAGTCTCATAGAATATCAGGGTTGGAAGAGACCACAGGAGGTCATCTAGTCCAACCCCCTGCTCAAAGCAGGACCAACACCAACTAAATCATCCCAGCCAGGGCTTTGTCAAGCTGGGCCTTCAAAACCTCTATGGATGGAGATTCTAACACCTCCCTAGGTAACCCATTCCAGTGCTTCACCACCCTCCTAGTGAAATAGTGTTTTCTAATATCCAACCTAAACCTCCCTCACTGCAACTTGAGACCATTACTCCTTGTTCTGTCATCTGCCACCACTGAGAACAGTCTAGATCCATCCTCTTTGGAACCCCCCTTCAGGTAGTTGAAAGCAGCTATCAAATCCCCCCTCACTCTTCTCTTCTGCAGACAACAGTAGTTGTTGGTGAAAATAATTGTGAAGGGAAAATTGTACTAAGTGTAAGGGGTGGGGGAGTGAAAGGAGCTTAGTGTTTGAAAAAAACAAGACCCTTTGTTTTAGCTGAGTTTAAAGGCTAGAAAAGCTCTCCTTTCTTAACCTCCATGTAGGAAGCAGTTTGGAAATAAAGACAAACAAACAATAGACTTGAAAAGACTCCCTACACCTGTAATATACCCAAATTACAGTGCTCGTTCTCCTGCCACAGCATCTCTTTACTATTTCCCATTACATTTCTACTGAGTTGCACTGAATGTGTCCAGCAAAGATGACAAAGGAATTATAATTGTCTGTGTTATCTGCTGAGACAATCTGTGTCCTGAGCCAGAATTCTGATTTCATAACAAGATTTACCAGCGGCAAGGCTAGAAATGAAAAGCCGTTTCCCTCTTGTCGCTCTGTTATCGTCAGCAAGAATCGGGGAAAGGTCTGTTTTCCCATCTCTTTAGTCTATCAGGACAACACAGGGCCTTTGCGCTAGCAGTCTTATCCTCTTTGAAGATGAGCAGAGCTCTGTTTGCTCTTTGTTCTGCTGTGAAAAGTGTAATGGAAATGACAAGGTCACAGCTCATCAAACGTACCCAATTTTCCTTCCAACTTGCATTGAGTGGGGCACAGAATTCTATCTCCCAACAATTGCATCTGTTGGACAGGAGGGCTCAGAAGATTGGGAGTGGAATACAAACCTCCAGGCCACGCACAGGGGCTAGCCATGGGTGGATAGAACTGGTGAAAAAAACAGTATGGAAGAAAGGATCTGAAGCTGTTACATTTTGTCCCAAGCATAGGCATCCACTCCATGGGTGCTCTGGGGTTGGAGCACCCCCGGAAAAAAACAGTGGATGCTCAGCACCTACCAGTCACAGCTTTTTTGGCAGCACCCCCAATCAGCTGTTTGGCCATGCCCTGATTAGCTAATCAGGGTGCTGCCAAACACCTGATTGGAGGTGTGGCCAAACAGCTGTTTGATGACTAGGGGAGGGGCTTGGAGGAGGGCATAGAGCAACTAGTGCAGGGGCTTCAGGGAGGGGTGGAGTGGGGGTGGGAAGAGGCGGAGCAAGGGCGGGGCTTTGTGGGGCAGGACAGGTAGAGCCAGAGTGAGGGCGTGGCCTCGGGAAGGGGGTGGAGTGAAGGCGGGGCCTCTGGGCAGAGCAAAAGTGAAGCAACCCGGGGGAAAAGACAAATTCAGTGCCTATGTCCAGACCCCTGCTTCAAATACAGTTCAGCTTGGTAATGACATGAAAGTGAAATGACTTGAAGGATCTCAGTCTAGTTCCTTGCACATATGTGTTCTTCTCCTTTTTTTTTTTTAAAAAAACACAAGTCAAATCTTGGGTTTCGGTTAGCAGTCGCCGTTCCTGTGCCAAGAACAGAAGTGCTGGGTATGGAAAAATCTCTAGCCATTGGTAATTACTACTGTGGTTATGGCTGGTCAAAATATTTCTATCAATTTTTTTTTACATGGAATTTTGGGTTCATGAAATGAAAATGTTCATGGAAAAAATCTGCTTCCGCCCCCTTCCCCCTCCCTTTTTTTTCCCTTCACTGGAAAACTGAAAAGCTGAAGAACAAAAAATTTCAGCAGTTTTTGGCCAAATATTTTCAGGTTTTGTTTTTCCAATAAACAGTAGAAAATTTCCACCATTTTTCTCCCAACCAACTCTATGTATATTATTTTATTATCTTAAGCAAATATTTGTAATCGCATCATTGGTGTGCACGACACTTTACATATAGAGAAAAAGACAAGAAGGGGTGAAAATCCCGACCCTGTTGAAAAGTTGGCCATTGACGTCAATGGGTTAGGATTTCATCCAGGGTTTTACAGTCTAAATCAGGGGCGGGCAAAGTTTTTGGGCCGAGGGCCACTTCTGGGAATAGAAATTGTATGGTGGCCCATGAATGCTCACAAAATTGGGGTTGGAGTGTGGGAGGGGGTGAGGGCTTTGGTTGGGGGTGCAGGCTCTAAGATGGGGTCAGAAATTAGGAATTCGAGGTGCGTGAGGGGGCTCCGGGCTGGAGCTAGGGGCTAGGATGTGGTGGGGAGGGGGTTGCAGGCTCTGGGTGTGGGCTTTGGGGTGGAGCTCGGAATGATGAATTTGGGGTGTAGGAGTCCCCTCTGGGCTGGGACTGAGGAGTTTGGAGAGCAGGAGGGGGATCAGGGCTGGGGCAGGGGGTTGTGGCGCGGGGGGAGGCTCAGGGGTGCAGGCTCTGGGCGGCGCTTACCTCAAGCGGTTGCCGGAAGCAGTGGCATGTCCCTTCTCCAGCTCCTATGTGGAGGAGCGGCCAAGCAGCTCTGCACACTGCCCCATCCGCAGGCACCACCCCTGGAGCTCCCATTGGAGCAGGGCCATTGGAGTGCATAGGAGCCGGAGGGAGCCGTGTGGAGCAGCCCCCGACCCTGTGGCTCGCCTGGAGTATGGCAAGCCCCAGACCCCGTTCCCCACCGTGAGCTCGACGGCTGGCTTAAAACAGCTGGCGGACCAGATGCGGCCCGCGGGCCGTTGTTTGCCCATCCCGGTCTAAAGTAAGCCTACCACACTGGCCTCAGAATACAATGAGTGCGTGGGTCTGGGAAGGGGAGAGACAACCGTATACAATGAGCTGGGAACACTGGTCTTGGAAGAAGGCTGTTATTTATGTTTTGTTATTTGTATTATGGTCTCATTTAGATGGCCCAACTGCAATCAGGGCCCCATTGTGCTAGGTGCGGTACAAACATATAGTAAGAGACAGTCCCTGCGCTGAAGAGTTTACGGTCTAAGCCAACAAGACAGATAAAGAATAGGGCAGAAGAGGTGTTACTATCCTCTTTTTACAGATGGGGAAATGATGGCTTAAGTGCCTTGCCCAAGTCTAGGGTGACCAGACATCCCGATATTTTGGTGTCTGTCCCATGTCCTGACCGATTTTTGGTCAGGACGCATTTTGTCCCGATATCCGCCGGCAGCTTTTTTTGTTTGTTTGCTCAGCAGGCAGGACGGGGCACCCCCCCAATGTGTCCCGATATTTTCTTCCTCTCATCTGGCCACCCTACCCAAATCACACAGGATATTTGTGGCAGAGCCAGGAATTGAACTCAGACCACCTGAGTCCCACTACCTTAACTAGAAGACCAGTCACCTGTCCTTTCAAGAACAGTAGGTGGTTTTGGTTCTTTTGAGTACCCATTGTGTTTAACCCAAAAAGGGAAAAGAGGCAGGGACTCCATGAAGTCCAGCAAACTGAAGTGTTGATGGGCAGCACTACAACCCCCCCACACAATGGCATGACAACATGGAGGAAGCTCGCATGGCTATTACCCAAGCTACACCTCTCCAGGTCCATCATTCCCACACCTTTCCGCAGCACTTTACAAGGCAAAGAAAGCAAACACCCACAAACAGTGAAGGTATGGTTGCTTAAACTTCGCAATCATCTAGAGTTGTTTCATCAATGTCATTCATTTGTCTGCTTTGTAACACTGACTAGCAACTCCTTTCCTCCCTCCATTATTTCAACCCAGCAACGGCAACATGACTGGCAAAGAGAGGAAATGTAATTAATGTGCATAGCATTGCGAAGCCAAACATAATTTCATTATGTACCTCCTAATGCAGGATTTAAATAGCGAGGACAGATTAGATAGAGATGGATGGATAGATTAGACAGATCTGACAGACAGATATATAATTAGTGGTAATGACTGCAGTGTAGCAGCTAACAGTTTATCAAGCCCCCTTGTGACAACTTTGCAAATGATGCCACGGACATGCTTTAGGAAAATAGTTTTTTTTTCCTAGTCAAAGCTAATGGAAGTAAAAAACTGCTCCTTGTCAAACAAAGCCAGAGGGGATTTGTCCTCAAAGTCACCCAGAAATAAATCTTTTAAGGTCTGAATGGCAATTACTTTGGGCGCTGGAAGTAGTTAACGCGATTTATAAACTTGAAATAAAAACTAATATTAAATGCAGCGTTTAAAGGCTAAGCCAATTGTCCTACTGTATCACTGGGATAAATAAGGAAATCCTGTTAGCCTTTAATGAAATTAGCAAAACACAACAGTGTAGCCATAAAACTTTTCCACGTGTTTCCCCTTTTGTTTTTTGGAAAATGAGGGTATCTTGGGAGGACTTTAGTACCTGACAATTTGCATGAATATCGAATGACCAAAAATTAACTGAACTGATTCAATTCAATGAATCCTATTAGCTAATACATATAACTGCTAACCTCTGAGACAGGAGGATGGCCTACCCTTCATACTGGGAAGTGACATCAGTAACAGCAAGGGACCTGAAATTCCTAACCACAGCTTGAGCTCACAATCTTTTCTGCTCTGCTACTTAACATCTTGAATTTAATTACTTGATTTCTCAGCCAGCACCGGACAACCTTGGGAACATTTTCAAACAATAAATATACCCAGGGCCTGATTCAAAGCCCACTGAAGTCAGAGAACCTTTCCAAAGACTTCAGCTGGTTTTGGACCCAGTCACTTAGGATTCATGATATTTCATCTTTTGTAAGCTGGTATCATTCATTGCTACCGGCGGTAGTAAGTTGTATAGAGAGGACGATATGGGCATACAAGCTAGCAGCAGCTAGATGTTATGAATTTTAGAAGACTGCAGGGTATCCAAGGATAATAATTGTCATGCTGTCTGCAGTAGTTTATGACCATAAATGCCAACCTCAGGGCAGACTCTCAAAAGCAGGGCAGACACCCCAAACTATGTGCTATGTTCTATAATTAGATTTCACCAACCCAGGAACAAATGGGAACAACTGGATCACTGCAACAGTCTTACCGTCCCTTTAGGCACACCATTCTATCTTGCCACCCAGGCAAGTTGGATATAGTGATAAATGGTCACTTACATCAAAAATCACAATATTCAGGTTGCTCCTAGTCCCAGGAAACTAGTCACTTACCCCAGATCAATCTGTATCTTAGATTTCGTACCAAAGACAATGCTGGTAGCTAATCCTACAGTAAATTAACTCAGGATTTGTTAACTAGAAAAAAGAAATGAGTTATTTACAGGTTAAAGCAAGCAACATACATGCACAAATGCATTTTGTGTATGGTTCCAAAAGGTGACAGAGATGTAGTATCAGAGGGGTAGCCGTGTTAGTCTGAATCTGTAAAAAAAAAAAAAAAAAAAAAAAAAAAGACTTCTTGCATCTGAAGAAGTGAGGTTCTTACCCATGAAAGCTTATGCTCCCAATACTTCTGTCAGTCTTAAAGGTGCCACAGGACCCTCTGTTGCTTTTTAGAGATGTAGTAATGTGTCAGCACTGAATGTCTTGTCAGGGCTAACCCAGGTTGATCCTGGGGATATCTGATTTTATATTTCTTAGTTCCAATCCTTGTAGGAGTCCACACACCAAGGAGATGAAAAAAATCTTCATGTCCATTATCTTTATTTCCCTCTTCCAGCATTCAAATCGAAGGGACAAGGCCTTCTGCATGTACTTCTCTGTGGGTGGAGAGGGCAATCAATAAAGCTTTTGTCCTACAATGGTCCACTTAATTTTAATAGTCCTCCTGGATGGGTTGGGGAAGTTGTTCTTCCCGTCTGAGCTCACAAGTTCAGAGCAGGCATTTTTACAATTATAGGACACTTATACTTTATCTTGTAGCATGGACTACAGACATTATACATAAGATTAATGCAGACAGCAATTTACAATTTTATAGAACCTAAAGAGTAAACACATCCTTACAAGTCTAACACCTATTTTGAATAATATTAAGCTATAGGAGATCTGGTCTGGTTTCCAGCTATGAGTTCGTCGGTGCTCAGCAGACTCCTACAGACCTAGCAAGAGTTGGCACCTGGTTTACCAGCATCACAAAAATGACAAAGCAAAAGCTGGGCAAAAATGGGAATGTCCACCCTGCAGGAAATTCCAGTTTTGTAAAACAATTGGTTTTTATCCCCAATTAAGACAAAATAGTCAAAATATCAAAACTTTTCATAGAACAAAAACTTCTGAACAATTTCGATTTGTAAATGTGAAACCTTTTTTTATTTTTATTTTTTTGGTTTGGAGTGGATTCAACATTGAACTGCATCTGCCTGAGCTCCTGTGGTGCATCATGGGCGATGTAGCGTGGCTGGGAAACCAGGTCTATGGGGAAGAATGAGAGTATGAGGTACCTAACCTACAATTAGCGTGAGGCATTCCTCTTGGATTCCTCACGGACACTGAACTCTCACATAGTAACAGTCATGACTAATGCTTTCTACCATCTCCGGATGGCTAGGGGACTCCTTCCCATCCTGACAGATGAAGACCTGGCTTCAGTTATTCGTGCCTTCATCACCTCTCAGCTGGACTAGAGCCATGCAGTATGCTTGGGCATGAATCTTCAGCACTTTGGAAACTTCAACTGGTACAAAACACTGCAGTGTGTCTCCTCAGCAACACAGGCTACTGTGAGCATCTTGCACCTGTCCTACACTGGCTTCCCATAGAATACTGAATCAAGTTTAAGGTCTTGGACCTTATCCTGGACCCAGGAGAGCTAAAAGACCATAAAGCACCAGGATGAAGACTGTGATCAGCAACTTAACTCCTCTGGCACAATGGAACGCTCAACAATAAAAATAAAGCTCATCTGTTCAGGAGACAAAACCTTCTCTGGGGGGCCAGTCAGGAACTGAAGACGATCACAAACCTCACTCCTTCCCACTCCAAGTGCAAGGTAAATGTCTTTGATCTTACCTTCTCTAATATAAACACAGAGCAATGGAGATATAGAAACAAACAAGCTACCAAAACAAGACACGCCCTGCTACACATACTTCTGCTGTTCGGAAGATCAGCGAACAAACCACACATGACAGAGGTGTATTCATGTTGCTTAATGCACTACTAGAAGGTGCTCGGATACTACGATGATGAGTGCAGTATTAAAACCTGTACGTAATAGAATAGTCCCTGAAGCTTAAGCGGATGCAGATTGTCAGCCCAACCCCGAACAAAATGGTTTCATTTTATTTTCCCAATGGAAAATTGAAAAATGTTGGAAAAATCATAATTTTCTTGGGAAAATGTCAGTTTTGCAGAAACCAATATTTACTCTTGAAAAAACCATTTCAATGAAAAGTCCTTGATCAGCTCTTACTCACAGCAGCCAACTCAATACAGTAACTGTCATGGATTGGTGAATATGTACATTATACACGCCACTTTCTATTCTTCTTTGATTCCTGTCATCAGTTCAAAATCTGTCATTCATCAGCTTTCCTCCTGCTCCAGCCTTCAGACCTATACAGCGGTATTGGCATGACATTTGTCTTATATATGATGGTTTTGTTTTCATTGAAATGCCCTTAGCCTGCCAGATTTTGCAGAGTTTTTTTAATGCAGTAGCAAGTAGTCCAATTATTCTTTTTATGTCATCTTTACAATTCCCTTTCTTTGATAACAGTCCTCTAAAGTACATGCATTTTTTCCACTTGTTCTAGTTCTTTGTCACCAAGTTTGATCTTTACCTCTTTCTCCTGTCTTCTAATTTCCATAATGTTTTTCTTCTCTGTGCTGATCTTCAATCTGAATTTTCTGCTTGCCCAGTCTACCCTCTGAGTTATTCTCTGTAAATCCTTCTTAGTCAATGTTGTGAGGTCAATATTGTGAGATCAATATTATCTGTGAATCTAAGGTTATGCACTGTCCTACCATATAATATGAGTCCTCTGGTTTAATCTCTCAGTGCTACAGCCGTTATTGCTTCCAGGACTCTTTTGAACAAATCTAGCCATAGCTGGCATCTTTGTCTCACTCCTACAGTCGTCCTGAACCAGCTTCTTGTTTACTCTTACTGCACTCATTGACTTGTTGTAGATGCTTTCTATCCGCTTAATCAATTTTTGAGGATGCCATCCATTCTCATAACTTGCCATAATCCTTTCTTTCAAATTCTATCAAAAACTTGTTTGAAATCTATAAGGTTTGATTGTTCTTCTCAGATATCCGTCTTATCAAAAGTAACTGATCTATTGTACTCCATCCTGGTGCAAATCTGAGCAGTTCACCTGCAAGCTCTGCTTCTGCAGACATCTACATTCTCCTCTGCAATGTGGTGGTGATTGCTTTTCCTGGCACACTCAGTAAGTAGACTCCTCTGTAGTTCTTGCACGCATCTCCTTTTGTATAGATCAGCACTATTATCACTTTCTCCCATTCACTCAGCACTTGCTGTTGTTTGTAAATCTTGTTGAATAGCTTGTGCATCATTTTTACTGTGTGCTCCTTGCCTGCCAGCAGCAGGTCTGGAATTACACTGTCATTTCCTGGCATCTTTTGTCTTTTTTGAACTTTCTGTTGAGATCTTTACTACTACTTCTGAGAATTCCGGCATCTGCTCTTCCTCATTCCTGCTGGCAAAGCTTCTCCAGGACTATTTCAATGTGTTCTGCATGTTGTACAGCTCTCCAAAGTATTCTTTCCATCGCTTATTCTTTGCCAGGATCAACTGCAAGCAACTCACTCAACTCTCCTTAGTGGCTCCAAGTAGCTATAGGTGCATCACTGAACCACATCCCAGGACCTCACCTCGGCTGGCATAATAAAATGAGTGAGGGTAGCTAGGAGCAATAACTGATGGGGAAAGGGGACATTTGGCTCTCCAAGTGCATGAAGTCTCCTGTGGTGAAGCTGGCAAAACAATTTTCAAAGTATAACATTGGCGGAAATGGTGCTGGATCAAGTGAATGGGTAGCTTAAAGCAGTGTTGGAGATGGATTACAATATACCGGCAACCACAAAGCCAAGGATTCTTGGTCAAACACTTGTGAATATTGGAAGCCAAATAAAGAATGGAAAGAAGAAAAGTACACCAGCTTCATCATCACCTGGACAAACAAGGGCCATGTTTTCTGCTCAAAAATGGTGGCGGGGTGAAAAGTATGCAGTCGGAACCAACACAAACATAACATGCAGAATGGAGAACTATGTGATGAACTCAAAGGATAAGACATTTATTGGCACGCAGAATGTAGGACCATTATACCAGGCAGGAGCATTTGGGCAACAATGCACAAGTTGAAAAGATTTGAGTGGGAAATCGTTGGTTTATGTGGCATGAAATGAGAAGAAAAAGGAGAATTTTACCAGGATGAACATAGGATGCTGACATTGGGAGGAGAAGGTGATGGATACCAGGAGGGTGTTGCATTGGTGCCAAAGCTGAAGCCGAGCTAGGCTCTTATAGCATGTAATCCAATATCTCCTCGCATGTGGAAGGTGAAATTCAGAATAAAATTTACAGTGCAGTTACAATAGTACAAGTATATTTGCTGACCCCAGCAGCGCCGAAGGAAGAAATCAACAAACTTATGCTGATCTACAGAAAACGATACAAGAAGTTTCAAGACAAGATGTGTTACTGGTGATGGAAGGTTTTAATGAAAAAAGTACGACTGGACTGGAGCAATGGGCAGGTTTTGGACTAGGTGACGAAATGAAAGAGGAGAAAGGCTGCCTAATTTCTGCTTAAGCAAACACACTAGTCTAATGAAGAGAGCCACAAAGGAAGTGGACATGGATATCAGCTGAAGGTGATAAACTATGTACTTGTGAATCACAGATGGAAATTGTGTGTTGTCATGCAGATAACATGCGGCCAATATCTGGTCAGATCATGAATTAACCCTGGCATCCACTTCCTTTAGGTCCCAGCAAAGAACTAATCACAAAATGACTCACTGGTCCAAAATGGTCCTGACATAAATTGGAGCAAATTTAATGGACTTCCAGCATTCTCTTTCTTATAGAACTGGTTCTAAAGCGCCTAGCTGTGTCAGTTACTGTTCCTGAGAAGAGTAATGGTTGATGTGGTTGCCTCTAGACGGTCACTGCGCTCTTGGTTCTTGACTCATTGCTTTGTAAAGTGCTTTGAGATACGGCGAGTATAAAGGCGCAAGGCACACTCTCATTGTACAGTATTTGGAATATTTATTATACACAACCAAGTGCAAACATAATATTTCAGGGAGCCAATTTCATCCAAGAACCGTGTGAACTTTTATGTGGGGATAGAAACAAACAAAAACATACTTTTTTTTTTTTTTTTTTTTTTTTTTACATTCCAGGCTCTTAATGCATTTTCAGATCTGTCATTCTAGCAGGGGCTTGAATACAATGCCCTCAACAGGGGATCGAAGAGAATGATTTAATAGGGTTACCATATGTCCGGTTTTTCCTGGACATGTCCAGCTTTTTGGTAATCAAACCCTCGTCCGGGGGGAATTGCCAAAAAGCCGAACATGTCCGGGAAAATACCGGCCGGGCACTTCCCCTCCCACGGCTCCTCCCCTGAGGAGCACAGCAGCCGGAGCCCGGGAGGGGAAGTGCCCGGCCGGTGGCGCAGGGTCTGGAGGCATGGGGGCTGCCCAAAGCCCGAGCGCTACCGGCTTCACGGTTTGCCGGGCAGCCTCCAGACCCTGTGCCCCCTGCTGGGCGCTTCCCCTCCCGGGCTCCAGCTGCGCTGGGGAAGCGCTGGCCAGGGGCGCAGGGTCTGGAGGCTGCCCGGCAAACCGTGAAGCCGGTAGTGCTGGGGCAGCCCTTTTCGCGTGGCTGGGAGGAAGGAGGGGGAGTTAGGGCGGGGACTTTGGGGAAGGGGCGGAGTTGGGGTGGGGCCAGGGGTGGGAAAGGGGCGGGCCCAGACCCCCGTGGAGTGTCCTCTTTTTTTATTTTTTAAATATGGTAACTCTAGATTTAACCCCCACGCTGAAATTCATCCCTGTGCAGAGGTTCTCATAGTGATTTTTTTCCTGCATGCCCGCACAGTAGAGTAAAGGGGCAGAAGGAATTCCCTGAAGGCCCTGTGTGGGCTCTCTGCATTGTCAGAGCCTGCCTGGGGGAAGGAGCAACAGCGGGTGGGCTCCTATTCTTTGCATAGGTGAGAGGGGGAGTGGGCACAGCTTTGGCTCTAGCATCCATAGTGCATCAGATTATGCACAAGAGCTGGCACAGAGAGGGGAGAGGTCTGTGCCAGCAAAGGGGACAGAGCAGATTCACAATTAGGTTCCTGCTGCGCTCCGGGAGCCAATCTCGCTATGCATCTATCCTCACTCAGGCTAGACTGTAACAGGTTTTAATCCAGCCCAGGGTCTTTGTACCATCGAGTCTCACTTCAGCTCTTAGAATAGGGTTCACGTGACCCCTAAGTAGTAGAGCTGGGCAAATAATTGATTTTTCTGTTTGGTGGCTGAACTGAAAGAAAAAATAAAGTTGAATTCCTGAAACAAAACATGGTGTTTAGTCTTCAAGGGACTTTAATTAAAAAAAAAAAAAAAAAAGCTTTCCAAAACAAAAGTCAAAATGTTTCGTTTTGCAAATGCCAAAACAAACTCTTTAGATATTTCTGAATTCTTGTCCGTTTTCTCCTCCTGGCTGAAACAACTTGCTGAATTCAAGCACCGTGTGCATATTGTTTCATTCAACCCAAATCTGCATTTTTAGCCCTCCAGAAAAAGAGATTTGCAAAAACAAGTTCACCCTGCTTTATTAGTTCATCGGCCTTACTCTGGTTCTGCACAGATATGAATGGGAACCCATGAAAATAACTCTTATTTTTCTGTATAAATTAACTTCCTCAACTTGATCCTAAAACTTTCCAGATGAGGAGATAGTATTTGTTGTTAATTTGTTACAAATTATAGGCTCAGTCCTTATGCTACAGCACAACGATACGATTCTGGTTATTGCCCTAGGGTGTTGTCAGAGGTAAAGGTAAAAAGGGTGTTGTTCATCCAGGCTTCAAAGCTATTCTCAAGCTTGTTTTGAAACTTAACAGTGCCAGGCAAAGCGGCTGCTTTATCCCACGGAAAATGAGGCTTATCATGTGAAAGAATAAAAAAGCCTGTTTCAATGAGTAATGACTAATTAAGAGCGTTTTGACAAGGGTGTAATTTCAATTGGTAACTCAGCATAGAGATAATTTCACAGTGTGTGGAAACTATTGTGTGAAAATGTAATCCAAATCGAAAAGACAATACAAAAACATATTTTTGGGGGGAGATACTCCTCAAAGTGAAATGACATTGGTTAGTGTTCTCCTAAGTAACAATCCACATGACAGGCCTGTAGGAGCAGTACAAAGGCGCCAAAATGGGAAAAAAATAAAACAAACTGCTTTCTTTGACATTAGCAGGGTGTAAAATCGCAAAGGCGCCAGCAGCTGTCAGTAGTTATGGAAACATAAATCTCAGTTACAGCTCTGCACAAGAAGCGGAGGAGAGATCCCTGGAGTTGCTACCTGTAAGCTGTTTTGTATGTAGCAATATGTTAAGCAGAGTGATCATATCTTCATTCACACATGCAGCTAAGTAGGTTCTTTCCCTCCCACACCAGCCCACCCTCCCTCACCAGAAACAGGTTAAAACAATAGTGAAAAGCCTGCCACAGTCTACCTAGCGAACACATTCATCGTTTTGTAGGGCCAGAAGGGACTTTTACCATCATCTAGTCAGACCTCCTGAATAACAGAGGCCATAGAATTTCACCAAGCGATTCTTGTATCAAGCCCATAATTTTTAGTTGAGCCAGAGCATCATTTGTAGAAAAACACTGATATTGATTCAAAGATGTGAAGAGATGGAGAATCCACAACATCCCTTGGTAAGTTTTCCAATGGTTAATTACCCTCGCTGTTAAGCATGTATGCTTCATGATGAATCTAAATTTGTCCAGCTTTCGCGTACAGCTGTTGGGGCTTGTGCTAAAGGAAGGCAGGGAGTAGCTCCCTTTTATGGACACCCAGTGAGCCAGTTAGCTATAAAGTCCCTCTTGGTATCTGTTCTCTGCTTGCTTTACCTGTAAAGGGTTAACAAGCCCACAGGTAAAAGAAAAAGGAATGGACACCTGACCAAAAGAGCCAATGGGAAGGCTAGACGGGGCAGCTGGAATGCTGTGTGAAGTTTGAACCAGGTATGAAAAAGCATCTTCCATACCTAGAAGGATTCATTGGGACAGGGAATGTATAGATAGACGTGATCAGGTTTATTTCGGCTTGTGGCCTTCTCTGTGCTAGCCCCAGATGCTTTTGTTGCTTGTAACTGTTAGGCCCAGAAATATGGAGTATAGAACATTGTTTGGCCAGCTTATCCAAAGTGAGGCTAACAGTAGTTGCTGGGCCATTCCTGTCTCTCTGTGAAACCTGAGGGCATGCTTGCTTGAGCTGCAGAGAACGAGGTAAGAGGGGGGCCGCATTCTTGTACCAGAAGTGCTAGGAACGGTTTGTTTGGACATATGGAAACATGCAGTCTCCACTCCCTGTTTCTGTTCTTCATCTGTTCTTAACTCCCTCCTTTCTCCTAGTTTCTGGTGCATGACAACAAAGCTGATAAGAAGTTGCTGAAGCATCACGAATTGTTTGTAGTGCCAAAGAAAATAGATATGCATGAATATTAGAAGCTTTCTAACTCATAAAGGGGGGGTTGGGTTGTTTTAACTATGACGCGACGGAACTGGCTATATAACCTCACTAGTTATTGTAATCGGGGCTGGTTCTCTTTGGAGACGGGCCGCTCTCTATTGTTGTGTGCACTCTTCAATAAAGAGCTTGCGTTCGGACCTTGCTGGTGTTGCCTGTCTCTCTGCGGTCAGACAATGAACCGTGCCGTCTGGGTTCGAGTCCCTGACATAATCTTTAAGCTGAACCCCCAAGAAAGCCATTTTGGGTGCTTAATTTTTGGAATTGCTCTTTTAAAATCTAGCAAAAGCCTAAGTTCCAGAGGTATTTTCTTTCTTTTTGTTTTTAATAAAATTTACTTTTTTTAAGAACCTGATTGGTTTTGTGTCTTAGAAGATCTGTGCCTAGGCTTTTCAATTATCTGGTGGCAACAGCTGGGTTTCCCTTTTGTTTGTTTCTTTCTCAGCTTCCCCGAGGGAAGGGTAAAAAGGCCAAGGGCCTCAGGGAAAACTTCCCAAGTGAGTTTTTCCAGGATTTGCAAGCGGCAGTTTTTCACTTGTGTGGTGGCAGCGTTTACCAAGCCAAGGTCAGGCTTGTATTAAACTCCCAAAGTTACAGCTTTTCTCTGACCTTGGATGGGTAGATGCTGCCACCACCCAAGTGCAAAATCCCTTTGATAACCCAGGAAGGCGCACTTCAAAATTCCTTCCTGTGAGGTACCCTCAAGCCCTTTCACCTCCCCTCTGGGGAAGAGTTGAGAATGAAAGAAAGAAAAAAGAGAGGGGAGGAAATCAGCTGTTGCCACCAGCTAATTAAACATGTGCACAAACCTCTTAAGACACAAAAATCCAATTCTGTTTTTAAAAAAGATAAATTTTATTAATAAAATTAAAGAAGAAAATACATCTGGGAACTTAGGCTTCTGCTAGATTTAAAAAACAACTACCATTACTAGGCATCAAGAATAGCTCTCTTGAGGTCCATCTTAAAGGTTACAAGCAAAACAAAAGCACCTGGGGTTAGCACAGAGGAGTGCACAAGCCATAAATAATTAAAAGGGATAAACCTAATCGCATCTTACTAGACATTTCCTGATCTGCTTACATATCTGGGGTCTTATATGAGTAGTTTCTAGGTATGATGCTGATGATTTTTCATATCTGGCCCAAGCTTCTCACCGCCTAACTGTTTGCCTCTCCCCGAGAACAACCACAGACAGACAAAAGGGGAGTCTTGTTTCAATTTTAAAAAGTTCTAGCCTTCCCATTGGCTCTTTTGGCCAGGTGCCCACTTACTTCATTTTACCTGTGCATAACAGTGAGACTTTTTAACCCTTTACAGGTAGAGCAATTAGAGAACAGCTACAAAGAGGGATTTTTATAGCTACCGGCTGGCTGGGTGTCCATAAAAGGGAGCTACCACCCCACCTTCATTTATCCCAATTGTCAATTTCAATTTCTTTTTCAGATCTATTAGTTAGCCAGTTTAACATGCATTTAAGATGTCTGCATTAATTTTGTATAGTGCTGTTTTTTTTTAATCAGAATGTTGTTTGGTACTGAGCAAAATGCCTTAGACGTCTAAAGTATATTATGTCAGCTCAGTTACTTTTGTTGACCAAACTTGTAATTAAAAAAACGTAAGTTATTCGACCAGTTTGTTTTCCAGAAAACTATATCAACTGGCATTAGTTATGCTACCTTCATTTATTTCTTTATTGATTGTATCCCATATCACCCTTTCTGCAATTTTCCCTGGGAGCACTGGCTTATGGGTATACAAACTGGCCTATAAATACCTGCATCATTTGGTTTACCCTTTTTAAATATTGGTAAAACTCACTTCCTGTTCACTGGGATTTCCCTAGCATTCCGAGATTTGTTAAACATCAACATCAATTGCTCAGAGAGCTCCTTGGCCCATTTGTTTTAAACTCTTGGATGCAAGTTATCTGGTCCTGCAGATTTAAAAATGTTTTACTTAGATCTGGGTTCTGTGCCTGGATCTGCCACAGATTTCCCATATGACCTTAGGCAAATCACTTAATCTTTCTTTGTTCCCCATCTGTATATGGACACAATAATGCATCCCTACCTCAATGGGCTGTTGTGGGGATATATTTGTTGCTGATTGTGAGGTTATAAAACGTTGAGGGTCATATAAGTACCTAATTTTAAACCACACATTTAGATACTTATTTAGGACTTTTTGGATCTGAACTATTATCTACATATACACTTAGGGCTTGATTTTTTTCAAAGATATTCTCCACTAGGGTGAGCACAATTTTGCATCCCAAAACTCCCACCTACATTTTTTCCCAACTACACTGAATTTCAGGTTCAGTATCAGACCCTGCTCCCCAGGCCTGAAGGGGTAACAATATAAAAAGCACTGTGGAGCAGAGTTCCTCAAAGCCGATAGGAAAAGTGATCCGAGTAAAACTGATTGTCAATCAGTTAGCCAATGAACATGTGCTGTAGCAAGCAACCCTGAGCTCTAGTAGAATTCAGCTCTGCCACCTCCAAGTACTTTTTTATAGACCTCAAGGCAAGGTTTGTTATATTAGGCCATAATTCCTCCATTATAAAATGTCACCCTAATGGTTCTGATCTTTTGTGAGACTTTTAGCAAATTAGAAGGTGATGGGATGGTGGGGGATTTACTGCATGCTCACAGCCATGTGGTAATGGACAGGGATTTAGTGACAATGAGATGAGGCTACTTATTGAGACTGCATTAGCTGAGTATGGCAAAAATATGGAAAAAGTTACAACAAAAGTTACAACTACAAAAACATGGATTCAACTGATTAGAATGGGCAACTTGCTTCTGCTCAAAGGAAACCCCAAAACCTGAACCTGGCAATGAAGTGAACATTTAAGAGGTACAAAAAAGTCTAGATAAAAGCAAAAGATAATTTCTGTTACTGTTAGGGATGGGGGGGGACCTTGTTTTGGCTAATTTTAAACCCATCCCGCTACTGTGGTCTCAAAAGCTCGATCAGATTTGAATGTTATTGGGTTATGTTCCTCTTAGGAGAGGCTTTCAATAAGTGAACAGAAGTAAGAAATCCATTGGAAGAACAGGGTGAAAAAATGGAGCAGTGAGTAGAAAGAGTGAGAATACAGCACACACCGATTGTGAAAAATGGAAACTGGGATTAGAAAAAAGGAATATTGTAATGAAAAGTGTGTGTGTGTGTGTGTGCGCACGCACAAGAGAGAGAGAAAGAGAGGGCGGTGCAAAAGCACCCATGTATTAAGGTTTGGTTTTTCACCTAAAGCAGGGATTTAACCACTTTATTTTGTTTTGTTTTTTTATTTTTTACAACTGCAGTAACTGCACCTGAATTGTTTTGGGGTTTTTTTTCACTGCAACACACTGCAGGCACAAGTCCTACAACTTAGGCATTTAAGTACCTCAACTGTGGATGCAGATAGAAAGCTAAACTTTTAATAACCGATACGCCACATGGCTCCCGGAAGCAGTGACATTGCCCCCCTCTGGCTCCTACACATAGGGACAGCCAGTGGACTCCACTCTGCATGATGCCCCCGCCCCAAGTGCCGCCCTTGCAGCTCCCATTGGCTGGGAAACACAGCCAATAGGAGCTGCAGGGGTGGTGCCTACAGACAAGGTAGCGTGCAGAGCTGCCTGGCCGCGTCTCCGCAGAGAAACTGGAGAAGGGACATGCCGCTGCTTCTGGGAGCCGCTTGAGGTAAGTGCTGCCTGGAGCCTGCATCCCTGAGCCTCCCCCTGTGCCCCAACCCACTGCCCCAGCCCTGATGCCCCTCCCGCCCTCCAAACCCCTCGATCCCAGCCTGGAGCAGCCTCCTACACCCCAAACTCCTCATCCCCAGACAGAGCCCGCACCCCGCCCGCCAGCCCAGAGCCCCCTCCCACATCCTGACCTCATTCCGGGCCCCACCCTGGAGCCCGCACCCCCAACCAGAGCCCTCACCCCCTCCTGAACCCCAACCCCAATTTTGTGAGCATTCATGGCCTGCCATACAATTTCTATGCCCAGATATGGCCCTCGGGCCAAAAAGTTTGCCCACTCCTGGATTAGGCCCGAGGGTGCTACAGTAACACCGACAGACCCCGGTCATTGGCAGGTGGGATCAAACTTGTAGAGCAAACTTATTTTATTTTTATATATATATATATATATATATATATAATCTTCTCTCCCTCCCTCCCTCACTAGATGGGACAGAAACCACACCCAGAAAGTGTGTGGGTTACAGTACATATGAGTAACCGTGGCAGAATCTGGCCCTAAGTGTAAAATGTGCCCATGGGGAAGGATTTAGAATTCCTTATCCTTGCAGGCAATCCCTTTGCATTCTGAAGCATAAAAAATGATTACCCTTACCTTACACCGGCATAACCATAAGTGATATTATGGGTCATAAATTATACAGTCCTTTCTAAATTTCAGCTCCAGTATTTAACTAGCTGACCTCCCATGAGGGGACAGTGAATTATTGCTCAGGCTGACAACCCACTGCATGGAAAGAGCTTCCTTTTCTCTCTTCTAAATTTCCTGGCCATTAATTCCATTGAGAGAACAACTTCTTTATTACAGTGTAATAATCCCTCCTTAAATAAGGAAACACGGGCCAAACTACTTCAAGGCAGAAAAGTAAGGGCTTGAGTCTCCTTTGCAGTCAGGTTTCTTTATCCCTGTCTGGCTTTGTACAGGGACTGTAGGGTGAGCATAAACTAGTCCCCTTTACACCTATACTGGGGAGAGAAAGGAGGGATAGTGGTTAGGGAGCAGACATGGGTTCAAGTCCTCGTTCCAGCACAGACTTCCTGTGTGACATGGGCAAGTCATTTTGCTTCTCTGTGCCTCAAATCCCTACCTGTAGTGTGGAAATAATAGCATTTCCCTACCTCACGGGTCATCCAGGCCTTGTTTCTGGCAGTCAGAGGCTAGAGACACCCAGCACCTCAGGTTGCATCCTTGACCATCTTGGCTTTTCACTCCCTTTATAGGACCAGAGTAAGGAATGTACACGAAAACTAGACTCTTACACTCACACAGATCACACCTTGGGGAATAGGAAGCTATGACATATTTAAGTTTCATGGGTAGGGAAAAAATACAAACCCAAGCTGACAAAACTATCAATCAGAGACACCTCCTTTGCTGCAACCTGCGTGTAGGTCTCTGCCCAGTTAATGATGGTCTTGTTTATACAATGTGATTGTCTGACATTTTGACTTGGTTCTACGTTATCCATCGGCTTTGGATGTCATTGTTTCCTCTTTCGCCCAGGAGTGGCTGTGGGAGTTGGGAAAGTCCCTTTCCCGTGAGACATTTAAAGAATGAAGCCATTACATTCAAAGAATAAGTGACTTTAATTAAAGCTATGGATCTGCCCCCATGCTCTCCTGCCATGTGTTTCCCATCGCATTGTTTAGAAGCAGCTTTTTTTATATGTTTGAACAATGAGAAATGCCCTGCGTAGTATTTAATTATTCAGTCTTCTCACAGGGACTGGCTGGTGCTGCTTGATGAAGGCTCTGTTGCATGAGGCAGGAGTGCAATAATAAACTTTATATCTCAATATATTTGACTGTAAAATAGATGTACTCACGTGGTTTTATAAACTGCAGTGAAAGAAATACCAGCACCTTGCAGGGTATGGAGCCTGCTGTCTAAAGTCATGTTTATGAGCTTAATCAGTGGGGAAAAGAAGGAAAATATGCGTTCAAATATATTTTCTAAAGTCTGTGATCTTTGATAATATACAGTACACGGTGTGGCTTTTCACTTTAATTGCTCATTGAGGGCTCAGCCTTGCAAGGCACTCAGCTAGGGTGATCAGATGTCCCGATTTTATAGGGACAGTCCCAGTACTCAGGGCTTTGTCATATACAGGTGCCTATTACTCCTCCTCCCGCCATCCCTTGCTATCTGGTCACCCTACACTCAGCACTCCATCCAAGTGCTTAGGTGCGAGCTTAATTTAAGCCTGTGTAGTCCAATTGCCTAAAATGCAAACTGTTGGGTGTGCTGAACTTTTGAAAAATCAGTCCAACGTCTCCCTAAGCCTAAATCTGAACTTAGGAGCCTAATTTTAGGCATCTTTTTATCTTGACTTTTATTTCCTAGTATGTTTTGGACCTGCATTTTGACAGTGGTGTTAGTATATAGGTCTGTTTGTTAGCCTGGCATAGAATTTTAGGTTTGACTTTTTGATACTCTTATATCTTATAATAAGACTGCGTATGTTGCCTCTGCCTAGTTAGATGGGTTTGTTAGCACAATGGGAACAGATAAGAGCAGTTAAAATGTTACTCAAATGCACACTTTAAGATTGCCTCAACCCCTATCTCAAGGCAAAGTCAAGCAACCAGTCAGGAGAGGCAAAGAGGGATTGGGGGGAAGGTATAAAACACTAAAAGGTCAAACAATTGCCTGTCCCTGACCATAGCCCCACCTCACTCCTTACCCCTCCCATGGGGTACAAAAGGGGTGGGACTGTGGGTGTGTATTGCAGGTATATTTGGGCCTGCTAAGAAGGAGGAGGTGGGAATGGGGAATACGGAATATGGAATAGGGAACGGGCAATGAGAATAGGGAAGGTGGATGCAGGCCATGAATGCGTCAGAGCTGGGAAGGGAACACTGGGAAACAGACTCTGCTGGTGTGTAGCGCTATGGATATCCTAGAATCCTAGAATCTCAGGGTTGGAAGGGACCTCAGGAGGTCATCTAGTCCAACCCGCTGCTCAAAGCAGGACCAACCCCCAACTAAATGCTTGTTTGGAACTAACTTCAATAAACATCACATTGCCTGCACTTCGGACTTCTGGTCTTCCGCTTTCTGTCTGGGTAACAAGAACCAGGGGAGGAGGGTGAAGGGAAAGCCCTCTAACAAGTGGTATTTGTAGAGTGCACTGAAGGTGTAGGACCAAATTCAAGAGTGATGTGTGTAATTCAGAGTCACTTCAGACTCAGACTTCTTTAGACCTGCCTACGCCCATTCTGCCGATGTGTAAACAGGTCGCAGTGGGTGTGACTTACCCCCTGAGAAGCCAGATAAAAGGTGTAAGTTAAAGTAGCACCACCCTACTTACACTTTTGGCATATAAACGACACTCATTTAACCCCCTTACGCAAGAGCAGAGTGGGTGGAAAGAGGTGTAAGGAAGTCTACCAGTGTGAAGGAATCTGTTAGCCTAGGGGTAACTGAGTGATATTTAAAGGCCTGCGGTATAGATTACATGATCTACAAATTAGTGGAAGGGTGTCTGCCTTACACATCAGCTCTGATCCTGGCCTACAAAAGTGTGATATTCATGTTTATGGTGCAGCCCTACCTTTACTGGCTAGAGGGAGGAGGGTGGGCAATGGAGCAGTGCCACATTTTTATCCAACACCCCTGCTATTGGGACAGGACAGTCTGTCAGGGAGTGCAATGCCAGGCGCATATTACTGCTGATCCATAAATTAACCTGTGAAGCGTGCTGCTCGTAGCATGCCTGTGATGGGGCGAAACCCCCATTATGGGTGAGAAAGGGTTAAAGGTCCGATTAGTTGCATTCATTTCACCGGAGCAGTGATCAGCTAGCGACACCCAGTTTTTATAAATAGGCCAAGAATGTTCAGGCAGGGAGGATAAGCAGGCGGGAAGGGACTGGCTGATAAGAGACCATTGGAGGTTAGAGGCCTCTGGAAGATTTAGGTTGGGCAGGATGGTGCTTGACACTGGAGCTGCAGAAAGGCAGTAGGGTTGAACACAGGGCCCAGAGGATAGGTTGATTCTTTGGGACTTTGGACTATATCTGGATATCTGGTTCCCCTGGAAGGGGTTCAGCCTCGCTGATTTTCAGCTGGAGGGCTGAGTGGTGCACTAAGACAGATGGCTTGCAGGGGGCACTGGAGATGAAAACCTCTGCAATGTCACACCGTGACACAAGGGAGTGCACTGGGGGTGAGTGCGCGTCATAGCAATGCTGCCACGTGACACACCCCTTCATAAGCATACCGTACGGAGCCCTCCCCCAATCATCCAGCCAGGACTCTGAAAGCTTGGGATGCAGCACCTATGTCCTGTGAGGAGCAGGCGGGGGGGTAGCAGTTAGTTATTCCCTCTCCTGTGCACTACACACGGTGGATTGGTCGCTATTATCCCCAGTGGCCCTCCGCCCTGTATAGAGATGCTGAGTAGGGGAAGTAACCCACCCTCCAACAAAAGAACTGGTGGTGTTAAATTGCTGGGACTTTGCAATAGCCATGCAGGACTGTAAGACAACTTTACAAAGCAGGAGCACATGCGGGATGTCCCACACAATGTGGGACACCGGAGAAGTCCACAAGTAGCCCCCGCCCACTCCCACACCTTCTTGAGCACTAGGCCGATGTTCTGCTATCGCATGAATGCACTGAGGAATATGGGGAGGTGGGATTAGAAGGATCTCTCCGTATCTCCCGCCATCCTGTAGAAAACCCATGCAAGGTTTGGTTTGTACAAGCCCCCGCAAAAGCCCCCAATTATCTCTAATCTCCTTGGTCTGCAAATTGAGCTGAGCTCTAGCTTTCTCCTGACGCCTGACTGCAGCCAGGTTGGGAATATGAGAGCAGCCTTCACTCTTTAGTTTTCTGGTTCTAGCTAAACCGGAAAGCACAGAGATCAGCAAAACCCAATTGAAAGAAATGAACTGACTGTGTAGATTGCAGTCAAGCTGAGAGTGAATTCTGAGTGAAAGCTTTGGGTCTTATTTTATTGTAGGTGACCTAGTTCACCCACCCTGGTTTCAAATGGCCATTTCATTACTCTGCTCGGAGGTTTATTTTTAAAATGCTGCTTGCGACCCCTGGCATTTTCCTCTAATAGGAAAGAAGAGGGCAGAAACACAAGCATGGCACAGCATGAAATGCCAAGGGAGCTCAGTGCGTCAGTGATAAAAATAGTTACGCTCCTGGAGATAGTGGGAATTCCTTTCATATACGGCAAATGCAGTTTTCCGCTTTCACTGCAGCCAGCAGATCCTGTACTACTTAGCTTTCAGGGTCTCTCTGGAAGCTGTAAACCGTCTCAAGACCTGTTGTTTTCTAAATGCACCGGCCTAAGAAACATAAACTTTGATGGCGAGGACGTCTGACACGCTGCTCTTCAAATGCATTCGAGATTGCTACCCACAGAACACTAATCACTCCTAGCTCAGCTTCTGCTCCTGGTATGTTTCTTCCCACTCCGCTGCTTGTTCCAAAGTTTAATGAATTCTGGTTGGTGGTTTTCATCCTTTCCCGTGGGTTAAGAAACATTTGAGACATTTAAAAATTTCAATTCTGACAGTCCTGTCTTCTCCCTTTGGCAACATGGGCGGCAGGAAGAAGAGAACATGACTCCAAATGAATTCACCCCTGTGACAAGATTTCAAACGAGACTAGAGAGTGATAATATTAACAGCAAACGGCCCACCATGCAGCATGTGACACCAGGCTCTGAGGCAGCAGCAGGAAGAGAGATCTTCAGGATATGACCCCTACCTCCCCATATTCCTATAACCCCACCAGCTCTTCAGGGGGCCTGGCCTGATTCACTTCCCTGACGCTTCACCACTGAGGCGGAGACCTTGGGATGGATAATAAATCCTGGCTCACGCCCCAACAGTGTGGATGTCCACAGTCCAGTGCCTTTGCTGCTTCTGACACCTTCTGGATGTGGCCTGCTTTCTTTCTGCCTCACCCGCTGGAGCCGAGCTGAAGAGTTGAGATGGTTAGGCAGAGAGCAGCTTGCAACCCATCCCTATTCGAGGTGTGTCTTCAAGGATAGGCTAGATAACTTCCCACTCCCTCACAGGATCCTTCAAATGAAATAGCTCTGCCCCCTCTCTGCCAGCAGGAATCATGTGGACTTTCTCCAGCCCACCAAAGGAGACTTCCAGGGGAGCCCACATGATTTGCTGTTCAGTAATGCCCCAGTAATGGATACAAGATCAAGGGGCTTCCTAGGCCTCCTATACACGCTGCAGGAAGCATCATACAAGATACCAGTGAGACCCATCAGAAAGTCACCTGGTAAGAGAATGAGGGTACTTGAGCATCTGCACTTATCCAGTGCCCTGTTTCAGAGCTCTGGCCAGCAGCTTGGACAAGTGATCAACGTCACGTGATGGAAACCCAGCAGCAGCGCTGTCTTTACGAGGGAGTTGGTCCGGATAGATAAGAGAGACCCGGGGTTAGGGCAAAGGCCTGGGAAGGGACTCTGCACCAGCCAGGAGGAAGGCCTGGTTGGAGATATCAGTAGGGAGCAGGAGTGGGGTAAGAGCCTCAGCTGGGGTAAGCTTAAGGAAAGGCCAGAGAGCAGAAGCTGTAAAATCTATGGGAAAGATTTGAGTTGATGCTGAATTGTTGTTAATAAACTAGGCCGAACGAATAGGATATGTGTGAACCACAGTAGACTATGCACATTCTTTAAGAGCTGAGCTGGGCAAACTGAGGCATCAGATACATGACGAGAGAGGGAAGCCAACCCCATGAAAACATCTTGTTTCAAAAGGTGTAGAAAACCCAGTCCAAAATCTCATTAAAACATTAGGTTTGCTTTATGGGTTGATGCCTGTTTGAGCTGGGTTACAATACAGACCAATGTACCTGTGCTCCCATTACCACAGTATATGAGCACCTCGCAACCTTTAGTAGCAGCATTAATATCATAGCCCAATCATGGACCGGGACTCCACTGTGTCAGGTGCTGTACAAACACAGAACAAAAAGTTTCCTGCCCCAAAGAGCTTAAAACCTAAGTATCAGATAAGCAATCAGAGATGGGTACAGACAGATTGGGGAGTGCCAGGAAATAATGAGGCGATATTGCTCAGCATGGAAGGCACCGGTATCAATGCACCAGCCACCTAACCATTGTCAAGTTTTTTGTAGGCATCACGGCAAAGGAGGGATTTGAAAGAGGACAATGAGGTGGCCTTTAACACATTTATGGGGAGCCCAGCCCAAACAAGGGGCCGCATGGGAGCAAGCACGAAGGGGCTTGCTCAGGAATTTGACAAGTGGGCAACGGAGACTGCCATCACTGGCAGGTGTTGACTTTTCGATACTGAATGAGAGATGATAAGCAGGGGAAGGACCTTGGAAATGAATGAATTTTATCCTCACTGCGTCCCAGTCTGATAGGAAAGCTCTGTTATTATTTATAGATTGGGGAGTGAGGCACAGAGAGACTAAATTGGCTGTACAAGGTCGCACAGTGGTGTCTGTGGCAGAGCAGGGTCTTCCAAGTCCCAGGCTAGCTCTGGACAACCCTTACACATGAACTGCCTCACTCACCCCTACACGTTACCCATCTTGATCTACATGGTGCCAGTCAGCAGTTTTGAGCTTGGGGGACATCGCAGTGTTCACTGCACTACTGGAAGGCACCGGGACCCCCACGATATGGGTGATGCATAAGAACCTGAACGGACTAGAAGAGGAATTTCTTCAGAGGCTAAGTGAGGGGCGTTGTACAGAGAGAGAGAGAGAAGGAGAATGACTGGATCACCCTTAAAGCTGTTGCTTTAGTGGACGCAAAGTAAGATGTCAGAATCAGGATCATTCAGTTTGTCTGATGCACAAACTCAAATCCATGGGGCATAGTGTTCACGCCACAGTTTACTGGCAGGTTTTGAACAAATGCATCTAAAAATCAAGTAGAGGCATTTGTAACACTCCTCTTGGCCATAGCAGGAGGAGGCGGCTGATCCTTCTTTCGCCGCAGGAATTTGTGCAGGGGTTGGTTTAATTATATCACGAGCCACAGGGTTGCTCTTCCAGAGAATCAACCAAAGAAATGGCACAGTAAGAAGGTGCATCAAAGTCAATGAGGCGCCTTTCACCAACCTGATCTTGAAAATGTAACATCAAGACTAGAGAATGGCTGTGAGAAAAGATTAGGCATTTAGGGATACGGGAAAATCTCATTTCCTTTCCTGCTCATAAATCGTTGGAGATCCATCATCTTTCCTTTTACCAGTAATTTGAGCAGTTTCATGAATAAAGGATACTGTTAAAAAGGATTTTAATGGTGAATTCAGTGTTCAGGAAGGTCCATCCAAGGTGAGCCAAGGGAATAATAGGATGAAATTAGGGAAGCAATTATTTACACTGAATACAAGGAAACATTTTCTAACTAGGGCTGGTCAAAATTCAGTTTTCAATTAAACATTTTTTAAATTGTTTTTGCAAAAAGTGTCTCTTTTTTTTCCTGCTGCAAAATCAACCACCCAAAACCTGAAAAATTGGTCCAAGCCCCAAAATATTTCCATTTTTGACCTACATTTTCCAACATTTGGAAAATTTTAGACAATTTTGTTTTGTTTTCTCATTGAAATTTTCTGGGGAGGGGAACTCATTTTTTGATCCAGCTCTATTCCTAACAGTGGGATGTCCTCAGAGAAGTGGTGGACATATTATCTCATGGTATAGGGAGAAAACTTTTATTTTACTGTTATCTCCCTTGCGCCAGCTTGGATCCTTTTAACAACAGGGAATCCATATTGATTGCCCTTCTTCCTCAGCCCCAGTTACACTTTTGGCGCCCTTCTGGCCCTAAGACAGGAAACTAGGTAGGTCACCTGACCTGTAATCTGCCCAGCAACCGTACGTTATAAAAGGGTCAGCCCGTCTGTCAGACGAGGGCTGCCCATCTTGGAGGTAGCGTGTGCTGCTGCTGCTGCCCGTCTGAGAGGCAGAATGCTGCAGTGTTGCTACGGCTTGCCCTGGAGGGTGGACATTAGTACCACGCATAGATGGTTTCTTACCTGTATGCGAGAACAAGCCGTCATCTGCCATTCTGATCCTGCCTCAGACATCCACCCACAACGACTCAGGGAAGAAGAGCTGCAAGAAGAAGAAGCCAGAGGTTCCATCAGCCTGTGCTTCAGGTCCTGCTTTCCACCTGCCTTACCATCTGGATCGGGTCTGGAGCCAGTCCTCTCATGCCAGTCCCAGGGATAAAGCTGCAGGATATGGTAGAGACTCATTTGTCCTCCATCTAACCTACCCAGGGTCAACTTGGAAAGGGAGCTAAGCCCTTTTTGTCACAGCCAGTGCCCTTTGTATTTGGTTCCCTTGTTTTCTCGGTTATAGTTTGGGAGTCCTTATAGTTACCTAGCTGTTACTTACCTGAGTTATTCTTCCAGTAAACCTGTTCCTGGTTTGCACCCTATCTGTTGTCTGTTTTTCCTTTGCGGGAAATAGGACCCTGATGATAGACATGGGAGGGGGGAAATGTTCCTGAGACTGGTCCTCTGGCCAAGTATAAAATCCAGTCAACAGTGTGTTATAGAATATCAGGGTTGGAAGGGACCTCAGGAGGTCATCTAGTCCAACCCCCTGCTCAAAGCAGGACCAATCCCCAGACAGATTTTTGCCCCCAGATCCCTAAATGGCCCCCTCAAGGATTGAGCTCACAACCCTGGGTTTAGCAGGCCAATGCTCAAACCACTGAGCTATCCCTCTCCCCACTTTATAGCACTTTATGAGAGTTCAAGTCAGTTGTAAATGATAGTCCAGGACATTAGCAGGAGGTTGGGCAAGTTGGCCTAATAGACATTTTGCTTTTTTAATATCCTCTGTTACCATTGGCTTGGGCTACACATGGTTTAAGAAGACTTGCTGTAAGCTCCCCGTCAATAGCTCTGCCTGAACTCCTCAAGAATGATCAGAGACAGCAATACCACCTGAGACATTTTATAACATGGGGGAAGCATTTCAGCAATTTTTGGTTTCCTCTTGTCTGTATTACAGTCGTGTCAGGAGGCCCCAACCAAGATTGCTGTATGTGCACATAGTAGCAGACCGTCCTTGTCCTGTAGCGTTTAGAATCCTAAATAGCTAAAGCAGGGACAGGAAGGCTTACTCCCATTTTACAGAAGGGGAAATGAGGCTGAGGGGAGACTAAATGATTGGGTTACACAGGATGTCCATAGCAGAGCTGGAACATGAACCCCCATCTCCTGAGTCCCAGCCCTGTACCTTATCAAGACCATGAGGTGTGCAGTTCTTCCCTTTGAGACACAGGGCCGAATTCTCAGTTGCATAGGTGTAAGCTAAAGTACCTCAATGCTGAGAGTCCAAAGAGACCCTCCAGCCAGCCAATTACCAGCTGACCTCTGCACCTCCCTGTAGGTCCAGACTGTTAATCATCTACTGAGAGTTCTTGGGGAAACAGGAGGTAGAAGCAACTGTGCCACAAAGCAAAACAAGTACTGGATTTTCTTTGTGGTTTTGGGATCATTCTATTCCAGTGCTGAAAGCACATCTCAGGTGGCAGCAAACCCCCTGCACACAAAAATATCTGGGTTTGTTTAGCTCTGTTGCACACAGGATGCCTACCTTATATTTTAATACGGAGCCCACCAGATATTCTGCATCCCACACCAACGGCAAAAGCACTGCAGAATGGGCCATGATGGGTGAACGACAAATCTGCCTGTTCTGTTCAGCTAAGCAACCCAAAGTTCAGTTGTTCAAACAACCATGACCTCACCAAGACAACTGTGCTGCTCTGGGACAATACAGATCATAAAACCCAAAAGAGAGGACATGAGATCCTGGACAAAGTGTTTGTCGTTGATGGGCTCAGGCTGTGGAATGATCTACCCAACGATATTAGATACATCTAGAGTCTAGAACGACCTTTTTAGGAAGTGTAGCGGAATGTTATGTTTTGACAGCTTTCCTATCATAACCAGGACATCCACAATTACCCTCTCTCACTTAACTAAAAAGAAAACAATCCCTAGGTGATGAAGTATCAAGGTGCGCTGTCTAAGCCCCAGTCTGTAAAGGTAACAGGAGAGCCAAAGTTCCCTGCCTGTCACAGGCAGGGGGGGAGAACCTGCTACAACCATAGCTTAAATTTAAATTAACAATTCGTACTTTAAACTAACAACCCTTATTGGGGCCTCAACTGATTGCGAAGCCTGTCTCAAATTTGATTAATATTTTATCTTCCACTACTTGCATTACAGGGCGAATAACTTTCATCTGCCATTTTAAAGCATTTTCGTAGGCCTTAGTACATGATGTATAGCTTAATCTTGTACAACAATCTCCCCTAAAATCAGGTCAGGGCTCACAGGTCAACCGTGAGAGTCCTGAGGAAAGGGATTTGAACTGAGCTATAGTTTTGAGGCTTTTTTTCCCCACTTGATTAACCGAAAATGTTAATCAAAAAACTAAACATATTTGGGGTTTTGGCCACTGGTTTCTGGCTGAAACGGTTCATTTTTCACTTACTGAAAACGGCTTTTTTTTTCTGATTTTGGGGGGTTTGGCCTTTCAGAGGAAACTCAGTTTTCTGCAGGATAAAACCCAATTTTCCGAGCAACTCCATAACCTGAAAACAGAGAAGAGTCACAGTGTCTATGAGGGACTTTGCTATTGCCAATATCTTGAATGCGAAAAGCATTGAGATAACATGGTGAGGGGCAGTATTAGAAAACCTAACAAAGACAAATTAACAGAATCATGCAGAATCCTAGAATCCTAGAATATCAGGGTTGGAAGGGACCTCAAGAGGTATCTAGTCCAACCCCCTGCTCAAAGCAGGACCAACCCCCAACATGAAGTGGAAATTCTCACAATAGGCTAGCAGTCATGGCAGAACTATTACATCAACAACCTTTCTCATTCTCGTATTTCTGCTCTTCTTTATCTGGGCTTAGATGCAACCAGGAAGGGCAGAGACTGTGCCTATGAAAAGTAATAGGAAGAAAACAAGTTTAATCCAACATTTGTAATCAAAAACGATTATGACATGGTTGGAATTTTGGAGGAGTTTCAGGAAGGTCCATTTTATAGGAATAAGTTTGCCACTTCTCTAATCGTAATGTCTGGACTCAAGAGACCTAGCTCCACCACTGGACCGCTGGGTGATCTTGGTCAAGTCATTTTCTCACTCAGTGCCTCCATTTCTCCATCTGTAAAATGGGGATAATGATACCGACCTTCTTTGTAAAGTGCTTTGAGATTCACTGATGAAAAGAGCTGGAAAGTATTATTGTTTACACAGTCCTATAGATGGGCACAGTGCTGTACAAACGTATAATTTAAAAATGGTTCCTGTCCTGAAGCGAAGACAGGACATGCCACAGGGAGAGAGAAGAGGCAAGAGCAGGGTGGTGCAGCAGGGAATTGGAACACTAGACAGTATTGTGATTATTAATCATATTTAACCATTTTCATCCATAGATTTCCATGCACTCTACAAAGACGAGCAAGCAGCATTATTCCCATGTTACAGATGACGAAACTCAGGCACGAAGAGGTGAAATTGCCTATCCAAAGTCATGCAAAAAGTCATCATCATGGCTGGGAATAGAAGCCAGGTCTCCTGACTCCGTCCAACATGCTATACCGTGCACCATGCCATGCTGGTTCGGTATTATCCAGTTCATTATTATGAAGTTGGAGCTGGGGGTGGGGAAGAATGGTCTTTGAGAGAGAATTGAAACAAGTGGCTGTTGAAGAGGGATTTGAAGACAAAAAAAAAAAAAAGCCAGATAGGTTCTTCAGATGATGAGTTGGATAATGGGGATTGGCAACTGTCTTTAGAAGGTTATTCAGCTATTCATGATACCTAAATATTTGGCTCCCAGACATGGCAACGTAGTACCATGAAGAACACTGTTACTTTCAGTTCCCTACACTTGCAAATGAAACGGCACAGATCACTGTTCTCTTAAACCTAGGGTGAGCAGGGGCCTTTTCCCTAAAGCCTCATAGATCTCAGAGGCATTGTGCTGAGCAAACCTTTCCCTTAGGAGTTAATGATTTCTTCACTTTATAACCCAGGCAAACCTAGTTATTTCAGCTCAGTTCCTGCTACTTTACCTATTGTTCTGTAAAGTATTATTCATTCAGGGCTGTCTATAGCCCTAGAATGCATTCTCAGAAATCATTTTGGGAGGATAGAGATTTGATTAGGGTGATGCATTTGAAATGTCAGAGGTATCTCTACCTAATCTAAAAGAAATGGATAGAGGTGACAGATGGGCTCACTGATAATGGTAAAAGCACCATTCTTACAATGCTTTTATAAACTACCTCTGTTTGTTCTTTTTCCTTCTCTCTGCCTCTCCTCCGCAATAAACAGTGGGGATGATACAAGTCAGTAAATAAGGAAATAGATTTGACCGGGGTCAGCGAACTTAGTTTCTGATTAGTTTTCATTTTTTTGCATAATCTTCCTTCCCTGCTCCTTAAGACCCTGTTCCGGTTAGGTCTCTGTGTGTGTGTGGTCTGTGAATGCTTGTACACACACACACACACTCACACTCCTCTTCTTCCTGAACTTTTGCCCATTTGTGGAACTGAAGGTTCGGCAGTATGCAGCAAATTTAATGTTTGTCCACCATTATTTTGGTGCTCCCTCGTCCCTATGAATGTCTAGCCTCTGGCTATTGAGTGAATGAAAAAAATCAGTCAAAAAAGATTGGTCCAGATCCCCTCTGAGGATTTGGCCCAATGTTCCTGCATCAGCCAGATGGAGACACTGGAAATCCTATCAAAGAAACCTGTTCCTAAGACATTTCCAGCCAAATTCTGCTCAACCAGGAGAAGTGTCTTTGGAGAAGGATCTGAACCACAACTAAGCTCCAAAGGGGCTACATTTTAATTTACTAATTTTCTTCCATTTCTAATGGGAACTGGGCCTCCAGACCCTTGAGATGGCTTTGAAAATGCCCGTCTGACACTCGAGACTCTTTGGGTTTGTCTGCACGGCAGGTGGGTGGTTCCCAGCGGGGGGTAGATAGACTCGAGCTACCTCCGTTTGGACGCACTAAAAGTAGCAGTGCGGATGCTGCAGCAGAGGAGGCAATACAGGTTAGCCATGTGAGCTTGGACCCAAGGGGTCAGGCAGGCTTGGAGTTGGCCGACTCTTGGAGTCGAGCACCTTCCTCCGAAAGCTTATTGGGTGCAAGCCTCCTCTCAGCTACGTACACGGACCTCTCAGCCATGTCAGCCTTCCACACTTCAATCCCCACCCCCCAATTTATGCTCATCAATTGCCCCACCAAGAGTGCAGCGTAGTGTCATTCTGAGGAGCTGCCAGTTGTCTCACAGGACGTAGGCTAGGCTGGCATGAGGCAGGCCAAGCAGGGGTTCTCTGCGGCAGACACTGACTCCAGCTTCGTTTTTAGTTGGCTGATGCAACTGTTAAGTAAAAACATTTCGCTGAAACCGGAGCCTCCCTGGAAACACCACATGCTACGCTGGAGCTTGTTCAGCTGGGCCACTGTGAGGTGGCAAGGGAAATGAAGCTTCACCAGGATCTGCTTTGGCTGCTGCCAGACCAGCACATTCAGAGGTGACTGCTCTGAATGCTGGCCATGCTCAGGGCTAGATTGTGACTCAGACTGTGCGTTGCCCAAGGGAATAAGATGGGGAAAGAATTGACCCTATCGCCCGGATACGAACTTCAAGGGGGCTCTGCTGATTTACACCAGCGGAGGGCTATAATGCCCATCTTGGTGGACAGGCAAAGGTGTTAGAAGGAGAAAAATACATTTTCTTTAAGCAAATCTCTATTTCCATAGTCTATCCACATGTAAGGATGTGCCTAGTAGGTACCTTGACAAGGGGGATAGCTTAAGGTGCACCTAGCTCAAGGAAAAGGGGCAAGTGTTTTAGAACATAGAAAAACAAGTATAAATATATAATAGATGAACATAGATATACAGTATGAGTGGTATAAATATACATTAAACCACTCCACAGCTAGTACTTTGAGATGATGGTTCTTAATTTTGTCCATAGTGGGACCCAATTTTCTACACCCAGAGGCCTGAGAATCCACCTCCCATCTAGCTGGGAATAGCCTCCTTCCTTCTATTAGGTGGTTGTGCCCCCTGACAATGGCTCGTGATCTCCTTAGGGTGTTTACGATCCCCTTGTTAAGAACGCTGTGATGGGTTGTACACCTCATACCGATACCGAGAGGGTTAACAGGAGCTTCAGAACTCGGTTAACCCACCTGCTGGCACCTTGTAGGGATGTTGAGTAGGTCCATTAGCAGGGCCATCTGGAAAGTCCTTAACACGACTGAGAAAGCACAGTTAGAGAGAGAGAGAGAGCTCCAGGAGAGAGGAGGTTGGGAGTTCCTGCTCTCTGAGAACAGTCTAACAGAAGTAAGGCACAAAGGACTGGGGATTGAGTAAAGTTCAAGCCTGGGAAGTGGCTTAAGTCTGTATGTTTGATTTGGGATTTGTTGGAGAACTCCAGGGAAGAATCCAGCAAGTCACCTCCCTAAAGGAGGGCTGAAGTCTGAAACCTTGGAGACCTTGGGAGGAATAAGAACAGGAGTACTTGTGGCACCTTAGAGACTAACAGATTTATTAGAGCATAAGCTTTCGTGGACTACAGCCGTAGTCCATGAAAGCCTATGCTCTAATAAATCTGTTAGTCTCTAAGGTGCCACAAGTACTCCTGTTCTTTTTGCGGATACAGACTAACACGGCTGCTACTCTGAAACCTGGAAGGAATACAGGTATGCACTGGCCCAGGAAGGGGGTGTGGGAAAGGCCTGTTGACAGACTGAGGTCTGAAGAAGCCTAGGGAGGAAGCAGAGGGGTAGGTCTGAATAGCCAGACCTTGACTATTCACTACAGGGTCCCTGAGATGGAGCCCAAAAGAGAGGGAGGGCCTGGGTTACCTGTCAGCCATGGGGAAGGTGGTGTGAATCCACCATCCTCCTTATATAAAGGAATAAAGACTCTTGAAAGCCCTGGGTCAAGAGGCCGTAAAGACCCCGGGGCCCCAGAGTTCGGGCCTGAAAACCTGATGTAAGGATGTTGGACTCTTTGTTGTGCTGGTCTTTCTGCTACCCTGGAAGAGGTGGAACCAGCACATGACCTGGCCAGTGGACCTAGTCACAGACTACCAGAGGACCAGCATGACTACAAGCAGGGGTGCTAGAGAGGAGAGAGCTGCTAGGCCATGCCCATCCATGGAGAGGACATGCCAGCTGTGACTCAACTCTTCCTCAGACCTGAAGTTGAGATTGGCCTGTGGTTTAATTGGCAGCAGGTTTAAAACAAATAAAAGGAAGCTCTTCTTCACATAGCGCACAGTCAACTTGTGGAACTCCTTGCCTGAGGAGGTTGTGAAGGCTAGGACTATAACAGCATTTAAAAGAGAACTGGATAAATTCATGGAGGTTAAGTCCATTCATGGCTATTAGCCAGGATGGGTAAGGAATGGTGTCCCTAGCCTCTGTTTGTCAGAGGGTGGAGATGGATGGCAGGAGAGAGATCACTTGATCAGTAGCTGTTAGGTTCACTCCCTCTGGGGCACCTGGCATTGGCCACTCTCGGTAGACAGGATACTGGGCTAGATGGACCTTTGGTCTGACCCAGTACGGCTGTTCTTATGTGGAGTTACAGTAAAATGGAGCTGAATCTTACTGTAATGTTATCGGGTGTCACCGGATGGCGCGATAGCTGGTAAGAGCTGATGTAAAGATCTGCCAGAGGAAGCCAATTTTCATACGGAAGAAGAAGATTTACTGGGCCTGCAAAGCCTAGGAACATGCTCCATATTCGTGAGCACCATCTACTGGCTCCTTATCTATTGACTAACTATATGTATACAGAGAGAGCACTCCTGTAACACTGACAATTGGACAGTTCTGTTTATTTGAATGTGTGAGAGTTAGATCCTGGCATATTGTCAAGTTGATGGAGCTCTGTTTAGAGGCTGAGTATATCACCAGAAAAGTCTGTCGTCCCTGCCCGCATCTGCTCTGCTTTCATCTCTTTCTCACTGAATCCCTTGCTTAAATGCCGAGCTGCTGCCTGCAGGGTGTGCCATGCAAGCAAACACACGTTGCCCGGTGTGGCGACATCCACAATGCAACCTCTTTCTTTTAGCCATTCTCATAATACTCTCATCTGACTTGAGGACAGCAAACACTGCTGAGCTGTGCACGCACAGTCCCTTTTTTTTTATTTCATAACACAGCCATGGGTCGACCATGTTTAGGCATCCATGCCACCCATGCTGCCTAGCCTTGTTTGTATCAGTGCATCTGTATCAAGCAGCTTTCCCACAATGCTTTGGCAAGGAATAGAGTGCCTGGAGGAGATACACACACAGAGCAGCACCTGGAGTAATGCTTTCTGAAAAGGCGCGCCCCGAGCATATCTGGGAGAAAGGTGGATGGGCTAAACTGGTTACATAGAGCCAGTCTAGTCTGTTGTGAGAGAACTATATACAAGATAGATATTTAAGAATTTACATTTATATATAGAGAGAGGAGAGAGCTGCTAGGCCATGCCCATCCATGGAGATGACATGCCAGCTGTGACTCAACTCCTCCACAGACCCGAAGTTGAGAATGGCCTGCGGTTTAATTGGCAGCAGGTTTAAAACAAATAAAAGGAAGTTCTTCTTCAGATAGCGCACAGTCAACTTGTGGAACTCCTTGCCTGAGGATTCTTTTTGCGGATACAGACTAACACGGCTGCTACTCTCAAAACCTGTCATTTATATATAAAGTGTCATCTACTGGAATTTAAGAATATGTAGCATTGTTGGTTCAATAAACTTGTTAGGCACTGCAAATGGCTCCCTAATTAAGCTTCTATTAACATAATCTACATCGCACTCACAAAAAAGTACCCCAAATTAGACAGGATGGCCTAGTAGATAGGGCACGGGTCAGACTCAGGAGACCTGGGTATAACTTCTAGCTTAGCCACAAGCTTCCTGCATAACCTTGGGCAAGTCGCTTAATCTACCCCGTGACTCAGTTTCCCATCTGTAAAAAGGTGGATAATACCATTAATGACTGTGAAGTGCTCATCTACTTCAGCAATGAGGATCATATAAGTAGAATATAGGAAGGCAATTGTGGGCTGGCTAAGGCAGAACTATCAGTGTGTGCTGATACCCCTGTTTTTAAATCTATCCACTTCAGGATAAAAAAGCACCTATATAAGCCAATATTACTGGCATTACAAGGGTGACAGTTTAAGGTTAAAAAGGCCCTACAAGGCGGCTGTTCTCCATCTCTGGAATTCTCATTGAGAGAAATAGCTCAATGCATTTGAAATGAGATTTTTTTTTCTTTTTGTCTCGGATGTTCATTACACAGGACCATGTTTTTGCTGGCTCAAAGAGTAGGACAGGCAGCTGAACCAATGCCCAGCCTATCTCCTTCAGATAACCAAGCGACCCTCCCTTTCAGCCCAACCTCAGCTGAACGAGGAAATACTTCATTCAGCTGATCCATAAAAAACTATATTAATTTGGGGTTATTTTTTTTGAACGTTCACATAACATGACACACAAATAGGTATCTGAAGTGAGAGATTTAGGATTTTTAAATTGCCTAACAGCAGAGTATTTTGCAAATATTTTCTTACTCTGAGTATATAGTTTAAAATGAAAAAAATAAATACCCCAGCAGCCACTGACACAAACAATCACTGTCAAGAGAAGGCTTAAATCCATTTGCTGGCTCCAAAGAGGTGCTAAATGGATTTGATCGCTGAGATGCAGCCGGAGCCCACAGCTCCTGTCACAGCCCTGGTCTCATGAACAGAGCAAATGAATTCCTGTTTGGTTGGTGACTCGCCAATTGCAGACTCATCACAAGGAAATGGTGGTTAGCTTTTCGGAATCACCTTCTCTTTATACATTCTGCTTCTGTAAATGAATGAATTGGCCTCTGCCCTCTCTGCCTGTGCAATAGCTGAAATGTACCCTGGGTTCCTTTTGTTGTTGTTCCGTCCATGTTTAGTCTGGTGAAGCCAGTATGTGTAGGTAGAGTGGAGGAGAGGACCTCAGTGGAAAGATTGAAGGTTCAGCTAGATGCTTGTTCTCCTTAGGTTATGGTCCTATCCCTGAAAGTCTGAGATTTCTTCTCCATTAGCAAACAGGGGAGTGCTGTCGGTCAGCGTGGCATCCAAGCATCTTGGAAGCAGGTCTGAGCGACCCACAAGAAGAGAGCAAGTCGGTGTAGTCCAGAGCAGCCTAGCCAGGTGGAATGGAGGATAAGGAAACATTTCTTGTTAGCTCTTCAAGAGTATTTGTGGGTGACTTCAGGGGTAGGGAAGTTGGATATAAACTCCCAAGGAATTGGGAGTCGGTCTGATCATCTAGAAGCTCAGAGGTGTGAGAGAGACAAATAGGTAACTAGAGCAAATCATGCAAAAGGCCAACAAAAAGTCCACAGAAATATGTGCCTTTAAGAAAGAGGTAAACAAATTGGAGAGATATTGCAGAGGAGATAAAATAAAAGGTTTAAAAAACATGATCTATGAGGAAAGGTCAAAAGAATTGGGCACATTTCGTCTAGAGAGGAGAAGGCTGGGGAGCATGTTAACAGTCTTCAAATATGTAAGCTTGTTATAAAGGGGACAGTTATCAATTATTCTCCATGTCTACTGAATAAGAAGTAACAGGTTTAATCTGCAGCAAGGGAGCTTTAGGTTAGATATTAGTAAAAAAAATTCAAATTATAAGGATAGTTATGTTCTGCAGTAGGTTACCAAGGAAGGTTGTGGAGTAAGTCCCCATCATTGGAGGTTTTTAAGAACAGGTTAGACAAAGACCTGTCAGAGGTGACCTAGGTATACATGGTCCAGCCTCAGTGCGGGGGCTGGATTAGATGACTTCTTCCAGCCCTACCTTTTTATGGTTTCTGTGATAAGCGCAACAAAGGAAAATATGGACGCCTCAGGTGTTTACCATCTTGTTAATATTCCCCTGAACCCAGCTGGAAGATCTCCCATATTCTCACATGTGCTCCCCAAACTCAGTTTTTTTATGGGGCTACTTGAACTGATTAAGAACTAGGGGCCACCAAATGAAATTATTGGGCAGCAGGTTTAAAACAAATAAAAGGAAGTTCTTCTTCACACAGTGCATGGTCAACTTGTGGAACTCCTTGCCTGAGGAGGTTGTGAAGGCTAGGACTATAACAGGGTTTAAAAGAGAACTGGATAAATTCATGGAGGTTAAGTCCATTCATGGCGATTAGCCAGGATGGGTGAGGAATGGTGTCCCTAGCCTCTGTTTGTCAGAGGGTGGAGACGGATGGCAGGAGAGAGATCACTTGATCAGTAGCTGTTAGGTTCATTCCCTCTGGGGCACCTGGCATTGGCCACTCTCGGTAGACAGGATACTGGGCTAGATGGACCTTTGGTCTGACCCAGTATGGCCATTCTTATGTTCTTAACATAAGGATCACGTGAAATAGGAAACAACAGTAGGAAATTTATAGTAGGGAACAATCTTGCACTGACAGAGGACTACACTAGGTCAGTAGTTCTCAACCTTATCCATGCCAGGGCCCAGTTAGCACTATGGGAAAGGAGGAGGAATCATGACCTACGGACATCTGTTATTGATCTTCCTGGTGGACATGATCCTGGGTTTGAGAACTCCTAGACCGGTTTATAGTCATAGGCCTTTGCCATTTGTAACTTCTGATTCTGTATCTGCCGAAGTATGTTTCATGTACCCCATAGAGATCAGAGGCTTTTATTTACCCGCAGCATCTCTTCTGCCTTCACCATTCTATTTAATCCTGCCTCAGTTTGGGGGATGGACCTCTGAAGGTCCCTTCCAGACCTACAGCTCTGTGATGACTGCATGTAGACTGCGTCTGCTACACAGTTCATATGGCACAAGGAACCTCCAGGATATGGGATCATGCAAAGACAGCAGACACATGTGTATTAGGTTTGTCTACAGAATTTCTCACTAGCTCCCTCCCTGCAGCACCCTCTTTCCCAACCTCTTATTTTACAGCAGTTGTAGGAATAGTGCAAGTTTTAATAAAATATCAATTTAATATTCAGACAAAAAATGATGAGATCCTAGTGAGGCCCTGAGCATATGTGAGCATTTAAAAAAAAATCCATCTCACTTTTCCTAAGAGTAGGGATGTTAACTCGGGTGGGTAATTATATTGTCTCCTCCTGAATTTCCCCTTCTCTTTCAGTTGAGTGCTCAGTAGGTCTACTAATGCTGAATGGTTGGCATGTTCCTCTCCAGAGGTGGCTGTATTACAGTGTTGAGTGAATGATTCCTGTGCACACAGGGCCAGATCAGCTCACTCAAGGAAAATACTTAGACCAAACACACTTTGGGGCAGGCATTATATCTTTGTTCTATTTGTACAGCGCCTAGCACAATGGGGTCCTGCTCCATGCCTACGGCCCCTGGGCCCTACGGTAATACCAATAATAAATAAGAGTGGGAGTATAGGTGACTCTCCTCAGCCTTTCTGCTTCTTGACCCTGGGGATTGTTTTCAGAGATTTCAAGGCCAGAAAGAACCATTAGCTCATCTAGTCTGACCTATATAACACAGGCTGGAGAATTTCACCCAGCTGTTCCTGTGTCCAGCTCACAACTTCTGGCAGACCTAGAGCATCTCTTTTTGGAGACACACCCAGTCTTGTCTTGAAGACGTCAAGTGACTTATTGTTCTGCTGGTCCAGAATTTCTGGAGCCCGGTGCACTCCAGCCAGACATCCCGGAACCAAGCTGGAGCTTGGAGCAGATGGCATAGAACCAGTTTTGTCCGTTTTCTGTTACCCAGGGATTACCCTAAGCTAGTGCGACCTTGCAGCTGGTTCTGCAAGCCAGTCCTCCATACCCTGCCAGGACAGCACAAGGGGGACAGAGAGCAAACCAGCTCAGGTTTAGTCAGTCACTGACTAATTCTTTGCCAGTCCTCTGCCACAGTGGCAAAGAACCGGGAACACAGAGTTATGCTAATGCTCTTGAGTCTGCCACTTTTGCTGCTTGGATAGCAGCTGCTGCTCTCGCATCCTTGGCTCTTGGTGCCGCCCCTTATCCCAACAAAGCCCTTGCTAAGAGGAAGCCCGCAAGGCGACACTGGGATTGCTGATCCTCCTTGGTAATGACGGGGGCTGTAGAGTACCGCTGAAGGAGCAGTCCGGGGAAGACGTAGGAGTATATTTTGGGTATAAGGAGGCTGGTGAATTGTGTCATCATCAGCCCATGATTGCTAGAGTGCTATCTCCACTTAATTAAAAGTAGCACTCCAAAGGGCTCTGGTTTCCAGTGGACTGAAGCTGAGCGGTTCTGATTTTACTTAATGTGTTAATCAAATCATCAAACTATGGTGGCATTGCTCCCCCCAGTGGCCTGCAAACAGGAGAGCTGTGACAGCACAGCTAAAGTGGATGCATGTCTGCATTTGCACCTCAACGTCACCTCACTGGTTCCAATCCTAGCTAGGAGAGGATTCTTTACAGACTGAGAAGATGCTTGCTAGAGCACAGGGTTATTCCTAGGTTGTCCACCAGTTTGCTGCTGAACATTGCTGGTGTGCTGCAGAAGGTCTCCCAAGGAACTCCTCGCTGGTGCTCCACCAGCAATGGGCTCCTTGGGGACACTGACTTGTGCTGCTGCATTAACATTAGCAGAACTGGCTCTGCTCCAGTTGTTTATACAGGAGCTGATTATAGGCCAGATTGGGGCAAGACCCAAAGCAGGGGGAAAGCCGTGTGAGACCATAACCCTACAGTCTCACACCTGTCCCTGCTTTGAGGATGCTGGTGCTGCTCGTGGTGCTGGATCAGACAGTGCTCTTGCTCTCCAACTGCATTGTGACTGCCCCCAGCACAGGAGTACAGGGGAGAATGGGAGAAAGGATCACTGCACAGGGCCGGCGCTTCCACTAGGTGACCCTAGGCGGTCGCTTAGGGCAGCAGGATTTGGGAGGCGGCGTTTTGCCGCCCTTGGCAGAAATTCGGTGGCGGGGGGTCCTTCCGCTCTGGGTCTTCAGTGGAAATTCGGCAGCGGGTCCTTCACTCGCTCCAGGACCCGCCGCCGAAGTGCCCTGAAGACGCGGAGCAGAAGGACCCCCGCTGCTGAATGCTCAGAGGAGGAGTGCTGCCACCTAGGGCAACAAAACCCCTGGCGCCGCTCCTGTCACTGCACCATCTGCTTGTATAATTGTGCAGGGCAAGCTACAGTGTGACCAAAGTGGTGTCCTCTTGTGAGCACTTTGGCCTGACCCAATTGGGATGGAAAACTCATGGGAACAGGCTGTTTGGTAGCATTCATGGGTTCCTGGTCCCTGAATTAAAATGTAAAATATATAGATTTTTAAGGCCAGATGGGCCTATTCTGGTCATTTAGTCTGACTTCCTGCATAACACAGCCCAGATAACTTCACTAGTAATTCTTCCACTGAGCCGAATAAGTTGTGGTTGAGCTAGAACATCTCTTCTAGAAAGACATCAAGTCTCAATTTAAAGACTCCAAAGGATGGAGAATCCACCACAACCCTTAAGATGCTCTTTCCATGAGAATTTCCATGCCCATTTTTCAGACGGAAAAACTGAGGCACGGGGAAGATTGAGTGACTTGCCCAAGGTGACATGGAGTCTGTAGCAGAGCTGGGAGTTGAACCCAGATTTCTGGATGATATAAAACAATCCTGGGATATGAAGAATTGTTTTCTAAATTTATCTGGGGTTAGTTGAAGAGTGAGGTAAAAATTCAGGTATCAACTGCTTTTCTGTGTCAGCTGATTCTTCCATCATTAGTAGTGTAACATGCAGAATGTCCCTTTTCTCACAATATCCAGAAACCTTATCCAGCAAAGTTTAGTCCTGTGCATTTGTAGGACTCCTTTAAGTTTTCCCCAATCCATTTGGCTCAGCCAGAGCTGAATGAGTGGATAGCTCCTGCCAAGCATCAGAGACACAGAAGTTAGTCACCCAATGTCATTTAAATAAATCAAGAGAAGCCTTGAAAAGGTGGCAGGCAAAGTTGGGCTTCCTTTCAGGCCAAATTAAAGTGTAATTCAGGAGAGAAACCACTAAACTGAATAGCTCATGTTCTGAAGGCAACATGTATTTACAGAAAATGAAATCTTGGTTGAAACACTTTTGAATCATGTCGAAGTGTTCATTGTAAACTGGAAAGGTCCTTCTTGATTTACTCAGCTCAATTTCTGGGCTTTTTTTTTTTTTTCTATGCTAATGGCAAGCCATAAATCATCGGGCAGTAATCAGATTTTTGCAGACGGCCAGGGGCATCATTTTCAAGCACTTAAACTTTGCCAGCCTACCTCCATTTCTTATGAATCATGGAGATTAATGCCAAAGGATATTTTTCTCCTTAAATTTTTTTTTTGCAAATGTTGATTGCTACTTTCTTCTTCTTGCACCTCACCCTCTCACTATCTTTTATCCACTAGTTGAGTAACCATTTTTGCTCCCTTGCAGGTGCAATTATGCCAGATCATCCATGAGGAACAGTAGCACTGTTGTATTAATTTAGATGCAATGTATGGGCGGGAGGGTTAACGTAACCCAGTCACTATGCAATATTAAACAGTGTTAAACAAGGTTCGAGTTTGGTACTAAGCAGGCTGAGGTCTCTGTTTACCATGGAGCAAACACCATTCAAATCCTTTTATTAAAGATAGAGGAAGAAGGGGAAAAAACAATTAAAGCATTTTGAAATATTAAGTATTGATATGAATCGTTTAATATGAATATTCCATTTCCCCTTTAATTAGAGAGTGCTAGAAGAAAGAGCCCCCTTGTTAGACAGTCTTTTAGATTATATGAAATATGGTAGTAACTGTTCTTTAGGGGGAAAGAGGAGAAATTAGTTGAGATGGGCTGAAGAGGATGTTAGTCCAACCCCATTTCAACCTAGGTGGTGTCTGGGATTCAGCTGGAGCCAGCAGAGGTAGCCGTGTCATCTGGGTCCTTCTCTCTGGCCTGAGCTGTTCAAGACACCTCTCATGATTAAGACAAAGAAGGTCTGGGGGCCCAGGAGGTGGTGGGGGTGGTAGCCATGATGGGGAAGCTCTCTCCAGTAGCCAATTTTTCTCTCCAAGTCTCTTTCTTTAAGGACCCTGTGGCACAAAGGCCCATTTGTGGTTCACTACTCCGGGCTTGTCTACAGTGGAAACGCTACAGTAACACAGCTGCAGCACTTCAATGGAGACCCTACCAGTGCTGCGGGGGGGAGTTCTCCCATCAGCATAGGTAAGTGAACTTCCCGAGAGGCAGTAGCTAGGTCAATGGAAAGATTCTTCCATCAACTCAGCCCTGTCTCTGCTGGGGGTCGGGTCAGCTTAACCATGTCACTCAGGGGTGTAGATTTTTCACACCCCTGAACAATGTAGCTGGGTCGAACTAACTTTTTAGGGTAGGCCAGGCCTCTGTGTCAGCAGGTCTTCTGAGGCCTGACGTACTCACTGCACCTAACACACCGTTGTCCGAACCGGTATTGGAAAGATGGCATGTAAGTTAACACTGGAAAGCATGAATAATATTCAGGTGGGTAATGTAGGCACAGGGTGTGTACAAAAAGTTATGAATATGTGCTAGAATTTTACGTTCTTAAAATGTGTTGTGCAAGCCATCCATAAGCCCAGTCTGCCCTAAGCAAAGGAATGTGTAGTTGTTGGTCAGCCAGAGACAATGAAGGCCCGTTAACGTATAAGGTAAACAAAGCTATCCAGCCAGGGAGTAGACAGCATAGTGTCTACACCCCAGCAGGAGAGAGAAACTTTATTTGGGCTGTGAAGTCAGGCTCTGAACCTCAAATGGGTCACATTGAATCAACTGATTTTATACTTTTATAATGCAATAATACTGTATATCAAGTGAGGTCTTGCCTGACACGCTGGTGAATAATATATCATTGCTCTATAAGGAAATGTGGATACTTAGTGATATTATGCTTTAAAATCTGCAGCCAAACGGGGAAAACAGGTTCCCTACCAGACAGGAGAGAAGGCAGCTATTTACCTGTCTCTGATTAAATTAAACCAGGTCTGACTAAAACCAATGGAATCCTCATTTACACATGAATCCGCATGGGGATGGGAAGTCCACAGGAAGGGGAGAACAGCATGAGGTCATCTTGGGTCTGGGGACAAAACAGTGAGTTTGGGAAGATATAAGGGGAGAGGAGATGCCATCTTGGCACCTATCACTGGACAGACATAAGGGGACAGAGCTCTTGCAAGCATCAGAGGGGTAGCTGTGTTAGTCTCGATCTGTAAAAAGCGACAAAGAGTCCTGTGGCACCTTATAGACTAACAGACGTATTGGAGCATAAGCTTTTGTGGGTGAATACCCACTTCGTCAGATGCTCTTGCAAGCAGACATGCCAAACCCACAGAAAAAATGCAGAGATTGGGCTTGTTTTTGGCTTAATAGGCTTGTGAGTTGCTTGTTGGCTAGTTTTTGGCTCGTGGCTTGTAGCTTGTTGCTTCTTTTTTTTTTTTTTGATAAGCTCCTGTCAAGCAGGGGCAAGGCGGGGAGAGAGTCGAGGTGCACAGTGAGCCCACCCCAGTCCCAGACTGCTTGCAGGGGAGATCTAGTCACAGAGTGTCGGGATTCTTAGGGATTGGCTTGTTTTGGCCTTGTTTTGAAATGGGATTCGCTTGATTTTTGGCTTATTGTGAAAGTCGGGGTGCTCATTTACCACGTGAAAGTTGGCAACTCTGCCTGCAAGCTGAAAGAGATGGGTACTGTATCCAAGGGGGCTAAAGACTCTGGGAATGGAAGATTGGTAAGGAAACTACCTTACACAAAGACTGCAGCTTAAGTAAGGTCTTAGGCATGAGAGAATGTAGCTTTACTTTTGTTTGTTACCCTTTCTAACTTTATTCCTTCTACGTGGTATCACTTAATTTATGTCCTTATGGCCAACCCTGTGGCCAAAAGGGCTACATGTATTTTTTTGAATATATAAACAGGGGAATCTTGGGTAAGAGAATAAAGGTTATTTAACCTCTGTATTTGGCACTGGTGTGACCACTGCTGGAATCCTGTGTCCAGTTCTGATCTTAATCATTCAAGAAGGATGTTGATGATAAATTGGGGGAGGGTTCAGAGATGAGCCAGGAGAATGATTAAAGGATTAGAAAACTTATAGTTTCAGAGTAGCAGCCGTGTTAGTCTGTATCCGCAAAAAGAACAGGAGGACTTGTGGCACCTTAGAGACTAACAAATTTATTAGAGCATAAGCTTTCGTGGACTACAGCCCACTTCGGATATGCATCTGAAGAAGTGGGCTGTAGTCCACGAAAGCTTATGCTCTAATAAATTTGTTAGTCTCTAAGGTGCCACAAGTACTCCTGTTCTTCTTTTTATAAAATCAAGGCGCTGATACATCCCAGACATTTTCAGAGAACTCTCCTTAGTAAAATTTAAATTGTTATTAAAATAAATTTTAAAAATGGTAGATGTGGTAATCAA